>NW_027315801.1:1541540-1674040 GCF_026437365.1 Eucyclogobius newberryi
TGACTCTGGCACCAGCAGGAGGCCGGTCCATGTTTAGTCCTGACTCTGGCACCAGTAGGAGGCCGGTCCATGTTTAGTCCTGACTCTGGCACCAGCAGGAGGCCGGTCCATGTTTAGTCCTGACTCTGGCACCAGCAGGAGGCCGGTCCATGTTTAGTCCTGACTCTGGCACCAGCAGGAGGCCGGCCCATGTTTGGTCCTGACTCTGGCACCAGCAGGAGGCCGGCCCATGTTTAGTCCTGACTCTGGAACCAGCAGGAGGCCGGTCCATGTTTAGTCCTGACTCTGGCACCAGCAGGAGGCCGGTCCATGTTTAGTCCTGACTCTGGCACCAGTAGGAGGCCGGTCCATGTTTAGTCCTGACTCTGGCACCAGCAGGAGGCCGGTCCATGTTTAGTCCTGACTATGGCACCAGCAGGAGGCCGGTCCATGTTTAGTCCTGACTCTGGCACCTACAGGAGGCCGGTCCATGTTTAGTCCTGACTCTGGCACCAGCAGGAGGCCGGTCCATGTTTAGTCCTGACTCTGGCACCAGCAGGAGGCCGGTCCATGTTTAGTCCTGACTCTGGCACCAGCAGGAGGCCGGCCCATGTTTAGTCCTGACTCTGGCACCAGCAGGAGGCCGGCCCATGTTTAGTCCTGACTCTGGCACCAGCAGGAGGCCGGCCCATGTTTAGTCCTGACTCTGGCACCAGCAGGAGGCCGGTCCATGTTTAGTCCTGACTCTGGCACCAGCAGGAGGCCGGTCCATGTTTAGTCCTGACTCTGGCACCAGCAGGAGGCCGGTCCATGTTTAGTCCTGACTCTGGCACCAGTAGGAGGCCGGTCCATGTTTAGTCCTGACTCTGGCACCAGCAGGAGGCCGGTCCATGTTTAGTCCTGACTCTGGCACCAGCAGGAGGCCGGTCCATGTTTAGTCCTGACTCTGGCACCAGTAGGAGGCCGGTCCATGTTTAGTCCTGACTCTGGCACCAGCAGGAGGCCGGTCCATGTTTAGTCCTGACTCTGGCACCAGCAGGAGGCCGGTCCATGTTTAGTCCTGACTCTGGCACCAGCAGGAGGCCGGTCCATGTTTAGTCCTGACTCTGGCACCAGTAGGAGGCCGGTCCATGTTTAGTCCTGACTCTGGCACCAGCAGGAGGCCGGTCCATGTTTAGTCCTGACTCTGGCACCAGCAGGAGGCCGGTCCATGTTTAGTCCTGACTCTGGCACCTACAGGAGGCCGGTCCATGTTTAGTCCTGACTCTGGCACCAGCAGGAGGCCGGTCCATGTTTAGTCCTGACTCTGGCACCAGCAGGAGGCCGGCCCATGTTTAGTCCTGACTCTGGCACCAGCAGGAGGCCGGCCCATGTTTAGTCCTGACTCTGGCACCAGCAGGAGGCCGGTCCATGTTTAGTCCTGACTCTGGCACCAGCAGGAGGCCGGTCCATGTTTAGTCCTGACTCTGGCACCAGCAGGAGGCCGGTCCATGTTAAGTCCTGACTCTGGCACCAGCAGGAGGCCGGTCCATGTTTAGTCCTGACTCTGGCACCAGCAGGAGGCCGGTCCATGTTTAGTCCTGACTCTGGCACCAACAGGAGGCAGGTCCATGTTTAGTCCTGACTCTGGCACCAGCAGGAGGCCGGCCCATGTTTAGTCCTGACTCTGGCACCAGCAGGAGGCCGGTCCATGTTTAGTCCTGACTCTGGCACCAGCAGGAGGCCGGTCCATGTTTAGTCCTGACTCTGGCACCAGCAGGAGGCCGGTCCATGTTTAGTCCTGACTCTGGCACCAGCAGGAGGCCGGTCCATGTTTAGTCCTGACTCTGGCACCAGTAGGAGGCCGGTCCATGTTTAGTCCTGACTATGGCACCAGCAGGAGGCCGGTCCATGTTTAGTCCTGACTCTGGCACCAGCAGGAGGCCGGTCCATGTTTAGTCCTGACTCTGGCACCTACAGGAGGCCGGTCCATGTTTAGTCCTGACTCTGGCACCAGCAGGAGGCCGGTCCATGTTTAGTCCTGACTCTGGCACCAGCAGGAGGCCGGTCCATGTTTAGTCCTGACTCTGGCACCAGCAGGAGGCCGGTCCATGTTTAGTCCTGACTCTGGCACCAGCAGGAGGCCGGCCCATGTTTAGTCCTGACTCTGGCACCAGCAGGAGGCCGGCCCATGTTTAGTCCTGACTCTGGCACTAGCAGGAGGCCGGTCCATGTTTAGTCCTGACTCTGGCACCAGCAGGAGGCCGGTCCATGTTTAGTCCTGACTCTGGCACCAGCAGGAGGCCGGTCCATGTTTAGTCCTGACTCTGGCACCAGCAGGAGGCCGGTCCATGTTTAGTCCTGACTCTGGCACCAGCAGGAGGCCGGTCCATGTTTAGTCCTGACTCTGGCACCAGTAGGAGGCCGGTCCATGTTTAGTCCTGACTATGGCACCAGCAGGAGGCCGGTCCATGTTTAGTCCTGACTCTGGCACCAGCAGGAGGCCGGTCCATGTTTAGTCCTGACTCTGGCACCTACAGGAGGCCGGTCCATGTTTAGTCCTGACTCTGGCACCAGCAGGAGGCCGGTCCATGTTTAGTCCTGACTCTGGCACCAACAGGAGGCAGGTCCATGTTTAGTCCTGACTCTGGCACCAGCAGGAGGCCGGCCCATGTTTAGTCCTGACTCTGGCACCAGCAGGAGGCCGGCCCATGTTTAGTCCTGACTCTGGCACCAGCAGGAGGCCGGTCCATGTTTAGTCCTGACTCTGGCACCAGCAGGAGGCCGGTCCATGTTTAGTCCTGACTCTGGCACCAGCAGGAGGCCGGTCCATGTTTAGTCCTGACTCTGGCACCAGCAGGAGGCCGGTCCATGTTTAGTCCTGACTCTGGCACCAGCAGGAGGCCGGTCCATGTTTAGTCCTGACTCTGGCACCAGCAGGAGGCCGGTCCATGTTTAGTCCTGACTCTGGCAATTGTACAGTTTTTTCAACTAAAACGTCGACATCCCAGCCATAACTGTAAAACAATAATTTATCCGCAGCCAAGAATAATAATATAATATAAAGCTTTCTGATTGTTTTTGTGTATATATGTGTATAAAATGAAAGGTTGATACATACTTTTTCTTTACGCATATTTAACTTAACGCAGTTGCCATGTCTATTTTTGGGGGCCTCGTTGGACAGAGCAGTATTGTCATATCACAAATAATTCACAAAAGAGTCGGTACATAATCTAGAAATCTTTGAATTCGGTGTATTTAATCCCGCTCACTTTGTATCCATCATAACTGGTATTTACGACACAAACACAACACGGATCATGACTTAAATTCAAAACAACAGTGTATTATTTCTCACCTGTTAAAAAGCAGAGCAGCGACACGATCTCCATTGTGTCCAGATGAATCTGGCCGGGTAAAATGACCCCGAAAGCAAAATGTGTTACTTCCTTTAACGTTTCCTCCGTCATGTTTCCGAGCAGCTCTTGCTCCACACACTCTCATCAATACCCAAGAACTTGCCCTACCACGCATCATCTTCCAGTTTCCTGTTTTTTTGTATGATTTTTGTCAGTTTTCAATGCGTATTTATGGGAGAGATATCATTTTGACTCAGGCTATTAGCATATTAAAGCGTCTGCACGATGATTTAGATTTATCCTGTTTTGAAACGTGAAAACAGAACCATTTATTTACCCGATTTTTGCACTTAATAAAGTCAAATCTGTTTTCTAAAATTATTATTATTACTATTTGGGGAAAAAATAGACAGCAAATCTCTTCCTTGGCTCAGAAACTCGTGAAAAGTGCTTATAATAATATATTAATCATATTTAGGATGTTGAAAATGCCTTAGGTAAATGAGCCATACATGTGGAGCTGTAAAGAGTTTAAAATGATTACAGTTAAAAATCAGGTAAAACTCGTTTAATTTGTTAACTTTGCTTTTCATTAAGAACATAAAGGAGCTTGGTGGATTAAAACTTGCTGACTGGTGATAGGACTTCTGACATTTGGGGCTCTTACTGAAAACTACTCCCATGACTTTTAACACCACTTCGGAAGGTTGGAATCAGAGGTGTCAAACATGCGGCCTGGGGGCTGCATCCGGCCCCCCAGATGTTTTCATCCGGCCCGCCGAACATTTCTAGTTTATATTTATTAATTTCTGATAGATACATACATCCTTTGCAGCCCCGGCCCCGCCCCCGCGCTGCTATGCGCTGCTGTGTGTGCTGCTTGCGTGCGTCACGAACTTTACAGACTCAAGCAGAGGTGTGAGCGAGGAAAAAGACGTGTGGATTTGGGAAACAAGAATAAAGAATGGAGGCGGTTTTGTGGATGTTAGAGTTGTGCCAAAAGCGACACTAATGTGGAGCTAACAACAAGATAACAATCTTCTGTGATGATGCTCTGAGCGGAAAACATCCACACCAGTGCAAACCTGGACAGATCCGGTAAAAACACAGGTCAGAGTGTGATAAAGTATGAACATGAGTGAAGCTGCTGTGAGCTCTGTGTCCACACTAATGTGACTGTGAACACAAACACGATGCACTCATTAGAGTCACTACATGAATAATTTGGCATTAAGCTTAAACTATAAAAATACTGAGCCCATATTGCGTTTCAGCAGCAAAAACCAACATGTCTGTGATACCAACATTTAATAATAGAATCACATCACATGTTCCTGTTGCTGCTTCTGATTCATGAACGCATCACTGTCCACAAATAACTATTACAAGGCTATATAAAGCTATTTATTTTTTATATTATTTATTGTTTTATCTTTTACGTTATGTTCGACCCAGCCTGAGCGTCAAAATTCGGCCCACGGCCCAAAATGAGTTTGACACACATGGACTCTACAGAAACTCTTTTCAAAGTGCGACCGAGCCAAAAAATGAACAGCGCAAAAACGTTGGGCTGGAGCTGACTTAAGGAGACCAACATCAACCAGTTAAGGGAGGCCACACCCCAAACCATGCCTTGGAGCTGGCTACAGAATGGCGCAAAATGATCACAAACAAGAAGGGTTGACCCCAGAGATCCGCCATGTGTGCTGATTCCAAAGGACTTCAATTTCTGTCCAGTTTGAAGAATGTTCCAAACTGTGGGAGCATCATTAAAAAAATCTGGCTTCGTCCGCACTCGATCAACAAACAAGCGACACATGCAGGTGGTCTTTTACTCTCTGCAAGACAACGAGTTTACCTGAGGACACTGGCGTTTTAAGGATTAAAGATTTCACTGTTGTGTCTATGATCGGGAATACCGTATTGTCCGGACTATAAATTGCACCGGAGTATAAAACAAGCAAAAAAAAGCATAATAGAGAAATGCAATTTAAAATAATAACAGATGAGAGAACATGGTGAATAGGTGTACGTATGCTAACGCTAACACCTTCAGCTACATGACGTATGCTAACGCTAACACCTTCAGCTACATGACGTATGCTAACGCTAACACCTTCAGCTACATGACGTATGCTAACGCTAACACCTTCAGCTACATGATGTATGCTAACGCTAACACCTTCAGCTACATGACGTATGCTAACGCTAACACCTTCAGCTACATGACGTATGCTAACGCTAACACCTTCAGCTACATGAGGCATAGACAGAACTGTGGTAAGTGTCTGGTATGTTAACGTAACATATGAACAGTTATTCAGAGAACTATAGCATAAAGAACATGCTAACAAGTTTAGCAAAGCATCAATAGAGCCTTGAGCGCCCTTTTGTGGTTGTCAGTGTGAAAAATAATCAACATGTGAAATGCGGTTACCAGTGTGAAAATAACGAATAATGTCACATATAAGTCGCTCCGGAGTACAAGTCTCACCTGGGCCAAAACTATGAAAAAATGTGCAACTTATAGTCCGGAAAATATGGTAATCGGTAAACTAGCGCTGAAATTTGACATCGCGACAACTCTATATCCAAGTTGTACCCAGTCTACTGTAGTTAACATTCAACAATGACCCAATATACTTCCGTTTCTGGCCTCAGGACATTGCTGGCTGTGGTATTATCTTTCTCAATGCAGTCGGTCATGAATAGCTAGAGGTACAACAGCTTTGAGGTTTCACAGAAGTTCATTCGTAGACTCCAGAGTGCACTCTTCCAGCCTCAGCATGACGGTCGAATTGCTCATCTGGGCAGCCATCCTATGTGAGTATTTTAATTCAGTTTACTCACCCAGTTGTACCGTACGTACTCTTGTGTAAAAGTGTTGGTTCCTCTTTCCACCGTGATAGCGTCTATAAGTGAAAAGGATTTCCTCCTTCAGACTTATATTTAGTTTTTCTAACTTTTGTGGAAGATTAAACCAGATTTTGTGGAATATTTAGTTTTGTCCTTCAAATTCTAATTCAGATGTTACAATTACCCCCATGTGCAAAAAAATTCTCTTATTTGGTCAGTTCTTGGACCCGTTCCTCTACTTGGGTCATTATAATTTTGATGTTACTCTCACTCGAATACTGATCATGAGTATATTTGTTATGGCAAAGATGAATGATCTGTTAATCCTTACAATTCAATCTCACTATGTATATTTGATTTATGGAGTTCATTTTGTGGATATGTGAAATGCACTCAGTCCTCCTCTTCCTGAAAACTAAACATTAGCATTCAATTAAATCAATCAATTAATATAAACTATGCCAGTATTTTATCTCTTTTTTTTTTTCTATGTCACTTCTCTGCTTGTCTCCATGGAGATGTTGATGCTTTGCCTGGAAGGTTGCGCTGAATGTTTGGCAACTTCTCTAGCTAGCATTTCATTTCATTGCTCAAAACTAGCTTGAAGAACTACAAAACTAGCATGAAGAACAAAACTAGCATGAAGAACTACAAAACTAGCATGAACAAAACTAGCATGAAAAACTACAAAACTAGCATGAAGAACAAAACTAGCATGAAGAACTACAAAACTAGCATGAAGAACAAAACTAGCATGAAGAACTACAAAACTAGCATGAAGAACAAAACTAGCATGAAGAACTACAAAACTAGCATGAAGAACTAAAAAACTAGCTTGAAGAACAAAACTAGCATGAAGAACTAAAAAACTAGCATGAAGAACAAAACTAGCATGGACAACTACAAAACTAGCATGAAGAACCACAAAACTAGCATGAAGAACTACAAAACTAGCATGAAGAACTAAAAAACTAGCATGAAGAACAAAACTAGCATGAAGAACTACAAAACTAGCATGAAGAACAACAAAACTAGCATGAAGAACTACAAAACTATTATGAACAACTACAAAACTAGCAGGAACAACTACAAAACTAGCATGAACAACTACAAAACTAGCATGATGAACTACAAAAGTAGCATGAAGAACAACAGAACCAGCATGAAGAACAACAAAACTAGCATGAAGAACTACAAAACTAGCATGAACAACTACAAAACTAGCATGAACAACTACAAAACTAGCATGAACAACTACAAAACTAGCATGAAGAACTACAAAACTAGCATGAAGAACAACAGAACTAGCATGAAGAACTACAAAACTAGCATGAAGAACTAAAAAACTAGCATGAAGAACTACAAAACTAGCATGAACAACTACAAAACTAGCATGAACAACTACAAAACTAGCATGAAGAACTACAAAACTAGCATGAAGAACTACAAAACTAGCATGATGAACTACAAAACTAGCATGAAGAACAACAGAACTAGCATGAAGAACTACAAAACTAGCATGAAGAACTAAAAAACTAGCATGAAGAACTACAAAACTAGCATGAACAACTACAAAACTAGCATGAACAACTACAAAACTAGCATGAACAACTACAAAACTAGCATGAAGAACTACAAAACTAGCATGAAGAACAACAGAACTAGCATGAAGAACTACATACATGAACCAGAACCGGGCATTTAAAAGGACACATACCGGTTTTAGGCTAAATTGACATGTTTGAGCTTTTAACACTAGGACTGCCAGAACTCTGAGACCACTGGAGCTCTTGTGCCACTCGTGGTGGAGTGGAGGGCACATATGCCTGCGTTATGGTGCAGGCCGCACTGTCGTGAGTTTGAATCCGGCTTTTGAAAACGCACTGCATGCCATTTCCCGGTCTCCTTCCCGTGCCGCGTCACACTGTCCTGTCGAATAAAGTCTGTGAACCACAAAATATTGTTACATTAAAAAATGACGTTGAAATGGATAGAGCAACCAATTTTTTCCCAGGGAGTTAAAAATATAACTTCTCAAATCTCACTTAAATTTGAAAATGTACCCAAAATTCTTAATATATATATATATATATATATATATATATATATATATATATATATATATATATATATATAAATTACATATATATAATGTATCACTCCCGTTCTCCGCTCTCTCCACTCTCTCCCCATCAAGCAGCGCATAAACTTTAAAATACTCCTCCTCACCTTCAAAGCTCTTCACCACCTTGCCCCCCCCTACCTGTCTGACCTCCTCATCCCCCACCGCCCCACCCGAGCTCTCCGATCCTCCTCCTCTCTCACCCTGACTGCACCAACATCCCGACTCAAAACTTTTGGCGACAGAGCATTCTCCCGAACAGCACCCCGACTCTGGAACTCCCTCCCCCAACCTGTCCCACTCTCCCTCACTCACAACATTCAAATCCTGCCTAAAAACATACCTCTTCACCCAAGCCTATGACCTCCCCTACCCCTAGCCTCCTCTACCCCATTGCCTACTCTTCTACCCCCTGTTACATCCCCATCTTTTTCTCTCTACTTCTTCTGTCTTGTTCATTTTATCTGTATATTAATGTGTATTGTACGTGTTGTCCCCCCTGTCTGTAAATACCCCCCCCTTTTTTATTATGTTCAGCGTCTTTGGGTCACTGAAAAGCGCTATATAAATAAAAGTTATTATTATTATTATTATATATATATATACAGATATAGAAACAGTCAAAAAGTGAAAAACACCACAAATCTACCGAAGCAGATTAAAAAGATGTCAAAATCTAGGAGCAGTAAAAATGACTCTATGTTTTAACATTGTTCCCTCATCAAAAACACACCTGGAGTACATTTAGCTTTATTCATGCTTTTTCTAACTGAGTCCAGATGACTACAACTGAAGCTTTTTCTACTATTTATTCATGCTAGTTCGATGAATTCTGTTCAGAAAATCTTCTCCTCTTTGCGTCAAAAACACTCTATTCTGAATTTCCCCAATATGTGTTTTTTTCTTTTTTTTTCGATCTGTGCCGTGGCTCAGAGCATCTTTGCGGTTTCAGGGCCATAAATCATCACCAGACTCGTTCTCATGTATCGCCATCAACCACTAGATGGCGAACATCAGCGAGTGTGGGGACATTCCTGTCAAAGCAATAGCATCTCCACAGAGACAAGCATGTGGTGTCAATAATTTCCTCTGTTTCAGGGTTCGCACAGAGCTTGGACGTAACTAAACCTGTTGAAATCCAGAGAATAGAGGGGACCAACTTTTCCCTGACGTGTGTCAAAGAGAATCTGACCCAGCTAGAACCTCCTCCAGGGTGCATCCGAAAGAAAGTGCTCAAGTGCGAGAGCAGCCATGAGCCTTTGAGTTACATTTACAAGGCCAAAACATCCATCCTAACTGATACTATATTAGACTACAAACCAAAATACATTTCAGAGTACAAAGCAGAGTACAAAAGGGATGCAGAAGTAGGCGTAGTGTTTGCACATTTCTTCGGGCTGAGCGTGAAGGACTCCGGACTCTACAGATGTGGCCTCATCACACCTGCAGGCCTCAACATTTACAAAGAGTACAAGATCACAGTAACTTATCGTGAGTATTGGCCTTTTTACTACTTCAACTTCCACATTAACGTTAGTGCCCCCTCCTCTTGCATTGTCGGGCGGCGTGGCGAGGGCCTATCATTGCCGCTTACAGCTATATTTATTATTATTATTATCATCATCGTTATAATTATTTTTTGTTATTATCACCATTATTATTGTTATTATTATTTTTTTTTAAATTATTATTATTTTACTTTTAGCTATAGTCCCACCATTATCATAGTCCTGGGATAAAACATTGATCATTATAAAAATACTTTTTATAATGACAATTACAATTTTCCAAAACTTTATTAATTTATGTACATTTTACAAAGGTGTCAACATCAGCACGGTGTATTCACATAAAGTTAGTGAGATGAATTGAAATTTATAAATACAAATAAACATCATCAACCATGTGGATCATTATATTATATTTTGGACATTTCAAATCGCAATATCGATCAAGAATGACTTCACGTCTGCTTATGTTGTGCTGTTTCGTGGCCGCCCCTTTAAGCACGAGGGCGTGTCAAGATGGCTACGCGATTGGCAACGTGTCATAAAATTGCTGAACAAAGTAAAGTAAAAAATATGAGACTTGCAGAATAAAGGAGAATAAAGATGACACAAATATGCATGAATCACTCTAAATACAACTTGAGAAGATAAGATCGCTCTGATTGTCCCACACGGTTAGGTACAGATAATAAAAACAGATAACTTAGAAATAAGATAAGATAAGATAAGATATTCCTTTATTGTCCCACATGGGGAAATTCCATTGATGCAACAATCTTAATAATAATAACACTCTTATTTACAGCTGTTGGATGGATCGGAACTATTGCACAAAGTTTGATATACAGTATAAAAGAATATGGTAATAATAATATCAGTCAATTATATTTCACCCAACATTTCAATGAAATTTCTTTTTTCACTAAGCACGAGCTATTTGTTAAAAAGCATTTACCAGCATTTTTTTTTATTGTATTAATGCTTTTATAACCAATTTGTACATATTTAATAACATTTTTTCTTGTTGTTCATGGCTTATTAACATTGGAAAAGAATTAAAAGGCCGACAACAAATGCTCAAACGTTTTATGTTCTTAAACACATAACTAGTGCTTATTATTGCCTTATAATATTTTCCCATATTTGACCTACGTCTTTATTGTTTGTCATACTGTGTGTTTTTTCTAGCCCGGCTTAAGCCTTTACCTTATGACCTTACAACCGCTGCTATGGAAACGCTGCTAAACAGAGGTCAGTGATTCATTTCTAATGGACCGTTGCCCTGTCGAAATCCAGAAGGAACGTTTTTGCCTGAAACACACGAATACGAACGCTTTCTATTACGCTTTAGAAATTGATGATCTCCGATGGTGGTCAAGGGCCCACAGGAAATGTACTGTTTTTTAAAGAAATACCCTATTTTCTGTACTATAAGTTGCACCTTTTTTCATATTTTTGCCCAGAGTGTGACTTATATATTCATTATTTTCACACTGGCAACCACAAGAGGGCGCTCTAGGCTCTAAGCGACGCAGAAGAAGAATCTGCACTTCCTCTTCCTCTGGAGTTTGTGGAGTTGTTTAGAAGTGACACAGAGGAAGAAGAATTCAGTGGATTTAGTGATTTGGGGTAAAACTGATGCTTTGCTAAACTTGTTAGCATGTTCTTTATGCTATAGTTCTCTGAATAACTGTTCATATGTTACGTTAACATACCAGACACTTACCACAGTTCTGTCTGTGCCTCATGTAGCTGAAGGTGTTAGCGTTAGCATACGTCATGTAGCTGAAGTTGTTAGCGTTAGCATACGTCATGTAGCTGAAGGTGTTAGCGTTAGCATACATCATGTAGCTGAAGGTGTTAGCATTAGCATACGTCATGTAGCTGAATGTGTTAGCGTTAGCATACGTCATGTAGCTGAAGGTGTTAGCCTTAGCATACGTCATGTAGCTGAAGGTGTCAGCGTTAGCATACGTCATGTAGCTGAAAGTGTTAGCGTTAGCATACGTCATGTAGCTGAAGGTGTTAGCGTTAGCATACGTCATGTAGCTGAAGGTGTTAGCGTTAGTATACGCCATGTAGCTGAAGGTGTTAGCGTTAGCATACGTCATGTAGCTGAAGGTGTTAGCGTTAGCATACGTCATGTAGCTGAAGGTGTTAGCGTTAGCATACGTCATGTAGCTGAAGGTGTTAGCGTTAGCATACGTCATGTAGCTGAAGGTGTTAGCGTTAGCATACGTCATGTAGCTGAAGGTGTTAGCGTTAGCATACGTCATGTAGCTGAAGGTGTTAGCGTTAGCATACGTCATGTAGCTGAAGGTGTTAGCGTTAGCATACGTCGTGTAGCTGAAGGTGTTAGCGTTAGCATACGTACACCTATTCACCATGTTCTAATTGCATTTCAAGATGAAATGTCTGTTCTTGGTCTTGGATTTTAGAAAATTGTTTTCCGAAAAAAATGCGACTTATACTCCAGTGTGACTTATATATGTTTTTTCTTCTCTATTATGCACTTTTTGGCTGGTGCGACTTATACTCCGGAAAATACGGTATCAAAATAGACATCCACAAACGATGATCCTTATCATTATTTGTTTGACTTCCAAGTATTTGTGGTTGAATAATGGCACTACTTTCTGAGGGGGAAAATAAAAAAAATCACTTGTGTTTATTTGTAAAGAAGACATTTTTGCCAGTTTTTTGGTTTTGTGTGGGTCGGCCCAGTAACCACGGCGATATGAACCATAAACCGAGTCAACAACATGTTCCCATAGTCACAGTTAAACAGTATCTGTGAATTTCTCTTGTTTACGCCTTTCTTTTTACAGGCACCGACAAGACTAACTCTTCCGCAGAGTTGGCGAAAGTTGTCGGCGTTGTCGGAGAAAACATCTCCGTTAAATGTCTGCTCAATAAGTTCGCGTACATCCGTAAGCCGCCTTCGGAGTGCATACAGGACTATAGCAAGTGCAGGTCCTTCTTCCAACCCCATCTGTACCTGCAGCGCAGAGGAAACCCAGGGCCTGTTCTCGTGACCTACGAAGATCATGCTGATAGTGGCCGATACAGCCTCAGCTATGGGCAAAGTGCCTTGCTCGTGGGCATCCGGGGTCTTACCAAAGCCGATATGGGGCAATACGTCTGTGGTGTTCGAGCGCCTTCCGGAGACGACTCTTCAGGAACGTTCGAGGTCATTGTGGAAGATGGTGAGCGGTTATTTGCATTTGTTCACAATGATTATCATTCCTCTAGTGTGTGACCAGAGGTAATTAACGAAGGTGTGAATGTATACGTAAAAAATGCAACTATAAATACAAATTAAATCAAATTAAAGGTAAATTAAAAAAAATAATTTAAAAATAAGAATTAAAAAAGATTAATAATAAAAAAAAAATTACAAATGAAATGAATTAATTAAAAATGTTAAATAAATAAAAATAAAATAAATAAACAAAAGAAAAAAAAAGCAAAAGTAAATTAAAATAAAATAAATAAAAAAATAAAAAATACATTTTTAAAAAATAAATAAATAAATAAATAAATAATGAAACTGACATGACTTATCTTTGCATATAAAATGGTCATGGTTATTTATCCGGACTTACTGCAGGTTTTATCTTTCAAAACCTAAACCCATGTCTTCAGACTGGCTCCAGTCGCTGTTCGTCTATTTATTCTTTTCTATATTGAGATGTTATTACTTTTTAACATGTAAAATGACGCTGAGTCTTGAGAGGTTCCCTTCCATTCCAAAAGAATAATAATAGTAGTAATAATAATAGAGCACATTTAACAACAGTGTCTTGTGGTTCTGCCTCCTGCTGGTCTCAATCCAGCTGTTGTTGCTTTACCTAGAACGTTCCACAGCATGGCATTAAACATACTGTATCCATCTCCATGGGGACAAGCAGGCGATGTCACCAGGCCATGTTAAATGGAGGGATGAACGCTTGTATATTTGGATAAAGATTGAATAAGCACGACAGACACGTTTGATGGCGTATTGTGAAACACTTATTATGAGCCATTTTTGAACATAGAACATATAAATGCATTTTGAGCCTTTCTAAACTGCTGTTCAGCTGTAGCAGAGGCTAACGGGCGGCGGCGTCTGCTGCTGTTGCTCCTGATCCCGGCGCTGCTGCTGCTGATGGCCGGAGGGCTGCGGCTTCTGATCATCTACAAAAAGGGGAACTCAAACTGCGGTGAGCGCACAGGATGGATTTCAAACGGAACCAGCATTGGGGAAATACACTTTCCACACACGGATCATTCTAGTGCAGGGCAAGGTTAGACTACTCGTGTTACTAAAGCGTAGTCAACATGATGACATTGAAAATATGGCAAAGAGTCTATTATTTGTCCAACATATGCAGAGAGTTATTGACTGATTTGGCGCCGTTTTTCAAAGTGCTGATTGGCAGAGCAAAGTCTCAGGCCACGTTCACGCTGCAGGGTCCGATTCAGAGTTTTTTTTCGTTTCAACTAGATTTTTGATGTGCTCGTTCACATTACAAAAAACATGTGACTGTCGTGTGTGTCTGTGAACAGAAAGCAGCTTTATGTGTCCCGCATGTGCACAAAAGAACACATTGTCACATGTAGCTCACTCTGTTTACAGAAGTCAAAAAGGCACGTTACCCGGGTCTGCTCCTTTTATTCAAGTGCTTAGCTTCTTTCAACTCCTTCACAATCTCCTCATATACCGCTCGATTACGGTACAAATGCTCTTTTTTGGCCTGATTTGATATGTTGATTACTTCACAAACAGTTTTTGTGTGACATTTTCCTCCACTTTGACTCAGAATTGTGACGTTTAGCTCCAGAAATGTGACCTGTTGATGACGTTCAGGCCGCATGAACTGGACCTGAGCGTTCAGATACAGATCAGATTTATTTCCACTCATTTGTGCTGTTCCCACTGTCCTGACACTATTAGATACAGGTCACATAAGGGCCAAAAAAAATAGTTTTTGACCTGCAGCGTGAACCTTAGATCCAAAAACGTTGATAATTATGGACAAATACTGTGATTTTTGCTTCTCTTTCCAAGAATATACTATGAAAGTGATTTATCTACATTTAAACTGAGCACTTCTCTGGGCTACAGCGACAGAACACATCATGAACACGCTTAAAAAGAGATAAAAAAGTTCAATTAAGATGCCAAATTGGGCAACGTATTCCATATGGCAACTGCACTCTAAAAAAGAGCCAACGTTCGTTTGTTTAATAGTTATTATTTTTGTTTAAAACCCAATGTTTTAAACGTCCAAAACTGATATTCCTCATTTGTAAATTGGTGGTGCATTTTGGATAACTCTTTGTGTATTGCTGACAAAGATAGAGATATTTCTTTGAACTACTTGCTGTAATTAACAACTTTTAAGTCATATTTTATGATTTTATTCATCTAACAACAAATAAAAAAACAAAAGCGTGTGTCACAATCACTTTAAATGACTCTTTGCATCTGCCGTTAGGGATGTGCAATATTGACACCTTTTATTATGACTCCGGCCACAATATTCAGAGGATATTAAGGCAAATCTCTTAGAAATTGCAATAAAAAATACCCGTAAATTGGACTGCGCTTCAAGTATCTTCCCAAAAGTGATTGGACGTTGCAATTTGTCAGCCGCATTTAGGCAAAACGGTACAGCGAATAGATTCACGATCCGGAAACAGCGTCCAGATGAAACCTTTCCTACCGTGGACCACCGGTGGACAAATGAGGGATTACATCTAATAAACCGTTTCCTAAAAGTATGCTTCTTCTCAATTTAGATGCATTAAAGTCATTTAGTAACAACTTGAGGGCTGTACACATTGGATTCCACACCTTAACTCAGGTAATATAAGCAATGTGTGTTTTTGCAGAGTCTCCAAAAGCAGATACTTCAGGAGAAATCAACGAGGTAAAATTTGAATAAATATTACCCCATCAATCTCAAAATATATGATAAGAACGTTTGTTATGTCCGTGTTTCAGGTTGTGCTCTACGAGAACTGCCGTGCTCCGGCCTCAGAGCCTGCAGACTCCACTTATCAGACTCTCTCTGCAGACACAAGAGACCACGCCCACATCTACAACACCCTCAACACACAGTGAGGGCCCCCCAGCAGCAACATCGCCCCCTGGTGCTTGGGAAGTCATGCAAACGTCAAAACACACTCCGACTCCTGAATGAACCGGAATCCCTCAGCATGCGCAAACTTATCGCCGACGTCAACGAAACACCGACAGGTTCTCTTTGTTTGATGATAGATCCTGTTGGGTTGATGATAGATCCTGTTGGGTTGATGATAGATCCTGTTGGGTTGATGATAGATCCTGTTGGGTTGATGATAGATGCTGTTGGGTTGATGATAGATGCTGTTGGGTTGATGATAGATGCTGTTGGGTTGATGATAGATCCTGTTGGGTTGATGATAGATCCTGTTGGGTTGATGATAGATCCTGTTGGGTTGATGATAGATCCTGTTGGGTTGATGATAGATGCTGTTGGGTTGATGATAGATGCTGTTGGGTTGATGATAGATCCTGTTGGGTTGATGATAGATCCTGTTGGGTTGATGATAGATCCTGTTGGGTTGATGATAGATCCTGTTGGGTTGATGATAGATCCTGTTGGGTTGATGATAGATCCTGTTGGGTTGATGATAGATCCTGTTGGGTTGATGATAGATGCTGTTGGGTTGATGATAGATCCTGTTGGGTTGATGATAGATCCTGTTGGGTTGATGATAGATGCTGTTGGGTTGATGATAGATCCTGTTGGGTTGATGATAGATCCTGTTGGGTTGATGATAGATCCTGTTGGGTTGATGATAGATCCTGTTGGGTTGATGATAGATCCTGTTGGGTTGATGATAGATCCTGTTGGGTTGATGATAGATGCTGTTGGGTTGATGATAGATCCTGTTGGGTTGATGATAGATGCTGTTGGGTTGATGATAGATCCTGTTGGGTTGATGATAGATCCTGTTGGGTTGATGATAGATGCTGTTGGGTTGATGATAGATGCTGTTGGGTTGATGATAGATCCTGTTGGGTTGATGATAGATGCTGTTGGGTTGATGATAGATCCTGTTGGGTTGATGATAGATGCTGTTGGGTTGATGATAGATCCTGTTGGGTTGATGATAGATCCTGTTGGGTTGATGATAGATCCTGTTGGGTTGATGATAGATCCTGTTGGGTTGATGATAGATCCTGTTGGGTTGATGATAGATGCTGTTGGGTTGATGATAGATGCTGTTGGGTTGATGATAGATCCTGTTGGGTTGATGATAGATCCTGTTGGGTTGATGATAGATCCTGTTGGGTTGATGATAGATCCTGTTGGGTTGATGATAGATCCTGTTGGGTTGATGATAGATCCTGTTGGGTTGATGATAGATCCTGTTGGGTTGATGATAGATGCTGTTGGGTTGATGATAGATCCTGTTGGGTTGATGATAGATCCTGTTGGGTTGATGATAGATGCTGTTGGGTTGATGATAGATCCTGTTGGGTTGATGATAGATCCTGTTGGGTTGATGATAGATCCTGTTGGGTTGATGATAGATCCTGTTGGGTTGATGATAGATCCTGTTGGGTTGATGATAGATCCTGTTGGGTTGATGATAGATGCTGTTGGGTTGATGATAGATCCTGTTGGGTTGGTGATAGATCCTGTTGGGTTGATGATAGATGCTGTTGGGTTGATGATAGATCCTGTTGGGTTGATGATAGATCCTGTTGGGTTGATGATAGATCCTGTTGGGTTGATGATAGATCCTGTTGGGTTGATGATAGATCCTGTTGGGTTGATGATAGATGCTGTTGGGTTGATGATAGATCCTGTTGGGTTGATGATAGATGCTGTTGGGTTGATGATAGATCCTGTTGGGTTGATGATAGATCCTGTTGGGTTGATGATAGATCCTGTTGGGTTGATGATAGATCCTGTTGGGTTGATGATAGATCCTGTTGGGTTGATGATAGATGCTGTTGGGTTGATGATAGATGCTGTTGGGTTGATGATAGATCCTGTTGGGTTGATGATAGATCCTGTTGGGTTGATGATAGATCCTGTTGGGTTGATGATAGATCCTGTTGGGTTGATGATAGATCCTGTTGGGTTGATGATAGATCCTGTTGGGTTGATGATAGATCCTGTTGGGTTGATGATAGATGCTGTTGGGTTGATGATAGATCCTGTTGGGTTGATGATAGATCCTGTTGGGTTGATGATAGATGCTGTTGGGTTGATGATAGATCCTGTTGGGTTGATGATAGATCCTGTTGGGTTGATGATAGATCCTGTTGGGTTGATGATAGATCCTGTTGGGTTGATGATAGATCCTGTTGGGTTGATGATAGATCCTGTTGGGTTGATGATAGATGCTGTTGGGTTGATGATAGATCCTGTTGGGTTGGTGATAGATCCTGTTGGGTTGATGATAGATGCTGTTGGGTTGATGATAGATCCTGTTGGGTTGATGATAGATCCTGTTGGGTTGATGATAGATCCTGTTGGGTTGATGATAGATCCTGTTGGGTTGATGATAGATCCTGTTGGGTTGATGATAGATGCTGTTGGGTTGATGATAGATCCTGTTGGGTTGATGATAGATGCTGTTGGGTTGATGATAGATCCTGTTGGGTTGATGATAGATCCTGTTGGGTTGATGATAGATCCTGTTGGGTTGATGATAGATCCTGTTGGGTTGATGATAGATGCTGTTGGGTTGATGATAGATCCTGTTGGGTTGATGATAGATGCTGTTGGGTTGATGATAGATCCTGTTGGGTTGATGATAGATGCTGTTGGGTTGATGATAGATCCTGTTGGGTTGATGATAGATGCTGTTGGGTTGATCAGCGCACACATAAAACACGTTTTCTCACGGTTAACAGTTATGTGCATTTGTGTACAGAGTAAGCCTATTTTTTAATTTTTAATTTTTTTTTTTTAATCTCATAGCCTATTTTCATCCTATAGCAGATTTGAATTGTTTTTCTTTTTGACTTATTTCAGTTTTTTTTTTTAATCATTGTTCATTGTTTTATGTTGCACCGAATCACCAAAGCAACTTCCTGTGTTTGTGAATTCTGTTCATTGACAATAAACCTTTTCTGAGTCTGATTCTGGTAAAATCTCTCAACAGTGATGATTTAATTTGACCCTTTTACCTTTTGACCAACCCTTAAATCAAACGGACAGGTCAAGCGGAGCGCACGAGGATCCTTCAGGAGGACCTCGCTGTAGGATCCGTCTCACTGTCTCCTGCTTGTGTCTATCAGTCTGAACATGTGTTTTATTATGCACTGAAAAGTGGGTTCATTCTATTATTTGTATTTACTGTTATCATTCGGGGGCCATCACTCCAAACAACAACGCGGTAATACTTAAACGGTTTGTCCCTGTAGATGACCACTACAGCCGGGTTTCAACTGGCCCCATTTCCAAGTTTGTATCACTGTGAGATGTGAAACAACTTCCGGTTTCCCCTCCAGGTTTCTGGCGCTGGACCGGTGTGGGCAAGTATAATCCTTCAAGGACCACATTCCGGCCAATCAGCTCAATGTGCTCGGTGGAGTTATGCGGAGGATGAGCCGCGAGTGCTTTGTACCGTTCACATGCGCATTATTGACACGCCGTACACAAAACCGTAAAATGAAAGATATTCACGAGACATAAGCGATATTATTAACACGAGAGTAAAACGAGGTAAACCTGCTTTCTTCACGTGAGGGTTTATGGCGGCGCTCTGGAGGTTTGACCCTCAGCACGCTCTTGTTGTAGAGTGAAGCCGGAAAGGCGGTCAAAACGAAAACTTGCTGCGGAGGAAATTGAAGAGTCGCGAAACGGGAGAACGGTCATCGCTGAGGTTTGTGATTCGCTCGAGAACGATGCAGATGGTTTTGCGGAAAAGGTAGAAAACACCTGTGGAACAAAGATAGCAATGTTCATGAAGGAAGAAAAGAAAATGAACTGGAACTTGATCCATTTCTGTCCATTCGTCTGTACTCTGGACTCAGAGCCTGCCTCCAGACTCTCTGAGACACAATAGACCACACCCACATCTACAGCTCGACACACAGCCCCCGTCTCACTGAGGGCCCCCCAGCAGCAACATCGCCCCCTGGTGCCCAGCGTCTCTGCCTACACCATACCAAGCCAAAACTATGACGAGAGATGTAAAACAACTTAATTCAACTTTAAATTGTTTCGATAACAATTTGTGACCTTTTAAAAAAAACTGCAGAAAAGAAACCAACACAAATAAAGTCATATATCTTTTATCCTTTTCACCTAAGCAAACAAAAAAGATCCTCTGTCGATCTCACACAGATGTGTTGATCCTGAGCCTCTCGTGCGTCTCAGCGTGGCTCACTTTAAGGTCACTTCCTGGTTTGGATTCGGTTTGTTTTCCCAACACGCACGTTTCCTAAGCCGAGGCATTTCTAGATTTTTTGTTACATTTCATTTTAGAGGCTCCCTTTTAACCTTGTTTGATCATTTACATAATATAAAGCAACTATGAAGGTTATTTTGAGTTCTGGTTTTAAAGCATTCATGTTTGGCCTCCTGCATGAGAATTGAACTAGCCCATCATTTTGCATAAATTGTAAATTACAATTAAAGAATGACATTGAGGCATCCATCCATCATCTTCTTCCGCTTATCCGGGTCCAAGCAGGGACTCCCAGACTTCCCACTCCCCAGACACTTCTTCCATCTTCCATCTTTCTGAATGTCTTTCAGAAAGACCTCCCCAGGAGGCTCCGGAACAGATGCCCGAGCCACCTCAGCTGGAGGAGCACCGGCTAGAAATTCTGGGTTCTGGGCAGTGAATCGTCAAACTAGTGGGCAGCCAATTCTGTCCATAAAAACTATGAACAGAACCTACATTGAAGCAAATGTTGAATTATTTCTTCATCCACCACCTTAGAAGTTGCCAAGTGTTTTTTTTAACACAAATTATTTGAATTAAGATTGTTTTCTATCCAAAACAACTTAAATAGCATTTTATCAATTATTTACAAGATTATTTCATTAATTCATTTTTGCATATGTTGTCTTTAGTCTCAAAATTCCATTCAACTCTAACATTTCGCACGGCACCTCTAAACTCCACCACACCTTTGAGAAACCCTGATCTAGTGGTCTAGCACAAAAGAAAAACATAGGCAAAATGCATTTTTATTATACTTTTTAATTGATTTTAATTCATTCTCAGAATAAATTGAAAAGTGCAGAGGGGAATATGCAGCTCAGCAGCCTTATCTATCATGTGTGTTTTATCTTCTCAAGCTTCTGCTTTTGCGCGTTGCACATCCTCTCCAGCAGGTGGCGCTCTTCCTCTGCCCTCCTCAGCTCTTGTTCTTGTGCTCTGTTCTTCTCCTCCAGCAGGTGGCGCTCTTCCTCTGCCCTCCTCAGCTCTTGTTCTTGTGCTCTGTTCTTCTCCTCCAGCAGGTGGCGCTCTTCCTCTGCCCTCCTCAGCTCTTGTTCTTGTGCTCTGTTCTTCTCCTCCAGCAGGTGGCGCTCTTCCTCTGCCCTCCTCAGCTCTTGTTCTTGTGCTCTGTTCTTCTCCTCCAGCAGGTGGCTCTCTTCCTCTGCCCTCCTCAGCTCTTGTTCTTGTGCTCTGTTCTTCTCCTCCAGCAGGTGGCACTCTTCCTCTGCACTACACAGCTCTTGTTCTTGTGCTCTGTTCTTCTCCTCCAGCTCAGCTTCCAGTCGTGTTAAATAGTCTGTGACCTCAGCGACCTCTTGGACCAGTTCCTCAGAGCAGTCGAGCAGGATTCCTTTCTCCTCGGTGATGATCTCCTTCATTTCTTGCAGTAACGTCGACTTCTCCTCGTGTTGTTTGGCGCTCAGCTCTTGCTCCTGTCTGAGCCACTTGTTCTGCTCTTGAGTGCGTTTGAGGCATGGTTTGAGGTCTCTGGAAAACGTCTTCCTCTCTGCTTCTCTGAGCTTCTTCAGCTCCTCCATCTCTTTCAGCAGATTCTCTTCCCTCTTTTGGGCCTCTGAAGCTTTAGACGCCATTGCCAGTCGAAGCATCACTAGCATGCTCTGCTCGTCCTCTTCCTTTTGCCTTCGTTGGCGTTCAGACTCCTCTGATTGATCCTCCTTCACAGTAAAGCCAAACTGCTCAAGCTGCTCCTTCAGCTGGTCTACAGGTAGAACAGAACTGGGTTGGTCCTCCTCATTGGGATTCAAACCATGCGCCTCCATGAGGTCGAAGTCCTCATTGTAGAGGGCTTCGTCGTCCTCCACACTATATTCATACCAGCCTTTCGACATTGTTCAATGCTCTCGGGTTTAGTCGCTGCTTGTCTGTTCGATTGGCAAATTATAACGAAGTTGAAATTGCCCCGTCTTGCTTTTAACAGCTGAGAGCGATGATGTCATAAAGCAGATGATGTCATAAAGCCAAAAGAACAATGATGTCACAAATAATGATGATGTCATAAAGCCAAAAGAACAGTGATGTCACAAATAATGATGATGTCATAAAGCCAAAAGAACAATGATGTCACAATGATGATGTCATAAAGGCAAAAAGGCATCACTCTTTGTCATATAGCAAAAAATAATGCTGATGTTGCTATAGATTCGCAAGAATGAAACAATCACTAACCCTTAAAAAATGTATGTAACCCAGATGATTTTCTGCTCCTGGTCCGTTTCTGCCGAACTATCGCCGGTCCATGTTTAGTCCTGACTCTGGCACCAGCAGGAGGCCGGTCCATGTTTAGTCCTGACTCTGGCACCAGCAGGAGGCCGGTCCATGTTTAGTCCTGACTCTAGCACCAGCAGGAGGCCGGTCCATGTTTAGTCCTGACTCTGGCACCAGCAGGAGGCCGGTCCATGTTTAGTCCTGACTCTGGCACCAGCAGGAGGCCGGTCCATGTTTAGTCCTGACTCTGGCACCAGCAGGAGGCCGCTCCATGTTTAGTCCTGACTCTGGCACCAGCAGGAGACCGGTCCATGTTTAGTCCTGACTCTGGCACCAGCAGGAGGCCGGTCCATGTTTAGTCCTGACTCTGGCACCAGCAGGAGGCCGCTCCATGTTTAGTCCTGACTCTGGCACCAGCAGGAGGCCGCTCCATGTTTAGTCCTGACTCTGGCACCAGCAGGAGGCCGGTCCATGTTTAGTCCTGACTCTGGCACCAGCAGGAGGCCGCTCCATGTTTAGTCCTGACTCTGGCACCAGCAGGAGGCCGGTCCATGTTTAGTCCTGACTCTGGCACCAGCAGGAGGCCGGTCCATGTTTAGTCCTGACTCTGGCACCAGCAGGAGGCCGCTCCATGTTTAGTCCTGACTCTGGCACCAGCAGGAGGCCGCTCCATGTTTAGTCCTGACTCTGGCACCAGCAGGAGGCCGGTCCATGTTTAGTCCTGACTCTGGCACCAGCAGGAGGCCAGTCCATGTTTAGTCCTGACTCTGGCACCAGCAGGAGGCCGGTCCATGTTTAGTCCTGACTCTGGCACCAGCAGGAGGCCGGCCCATGTTTAGTCCTGACTCTGGCACCAGCAGGAGGCCGGTCCATGTTTAGTCCTGACTCTGGCACCAGCAGGAGGCCGCTCCCTGAGGTCCTCAGAGTCCGAGATGGTTAATATGGCACTAACATGTCTGAGATGTACTTTGGTGCTAGGCCATGGAGAGACTTGTACACAAGCAGAGCTGTTTAAAGTCTCTTCTCTGAGCCACAGGGGGCAGTGCAGAGACCTGAGAACAGGATCTACATTACAGTTTGGTACATGCTTTAGTTTGTAAATGGAAAAATAATGTCTTATAGAAGGAGAAAAATGTACCTTACTTTAAGACAGTCCAGTTCCAATTCACTTCACAACACAAACAAATATGATACTTTATGTTTACACATTATCTTCACATAAACATTGCTGTGATTAGAAGCTGTAAAACACATTAAACGTTGTATGTAGCTCTGTTCTTACAAACTTGGCTCTTCCTCCTCCAGCACAGTGCGTTCTTCATGTGTAATATTCACATGTCCATGTTCTTATGCAAACCATAAACGTGATTTACAATCCAAAGGCAAAGGCAAATTAGGAAAAGGCCTGATGTCCAACATGGACTCAAGACACGCATCCACTTTACACACGGACAATTTTGTTTAAGAAATGTAGGTTCTTTGATTTGACTTGGATTTTTCAAGAGCCTGAGATCTGAATCTAAAGCTTTAGAAGCTCTGGAAATGGTATTGGACCAATGGTATATTTATAGGTAGATATTTTATTGATCCTAAATGTAATTTAAGGTCAGCTGCAGAAACATTTTCACTGTGCTGTGCCTTTATGTTTAGTTTATTTGTTTTTTATAACCGGGATAAAAATCACATTTATATAATTAAATAAGAGATGTTTTACACCAGAGGCCTGTAGTCTCTAGTCCCCAGGAAGGTTACAATCACACAATAAAATACATTCAAATTACTATCAATTTACAGTCAAACAACAACTACAACTACACCACGGCCTTGTCTACAAATAACACACTTCACATTAAACATTTAAAATGACTGAATTACTGCATGTCCTCCCTTCTCTCATCCCCATTTCACCCTGTCCTTTCCTGTCTAATAAAACCTTAAGAATAAATAAATAAAATGGTAGCACTGCATCAGAACTGTCCTTATAGGCCACAGGGACGTGCATTCAGGGGCGGCAGGGGAGGCAGGGCCTCACCTGTCAATCTTGGGAAAAAATAAATACAAAATTAAATAAAATACAATATAAAAAAAATAGTATTTTGTCATCTGGTATGTATTATAAACCCACTTTCCGTTTGAATCCAATATCGAACAATATTATGTCAAATAAGAATTTCACACACACACACACACACTCACACACACACTCACACACACACTCACACACACACACACTCACACACACACTCACACACACACACTCACACACACACACTCACACACACTCACACACACACTCACACACACACACTCACACTCACACACACACACACACACACTCACACACACACACACACACACACACTCACACACACACACACTCCTCACAAACTGAGCTGGGGCAATGCAGTTTAGAACAAATAAAACCCTCTGACCATGAGCTCAGAGCTTCCATATTCTCCATCATGTATGAAATGTATTTCTGAAGCGTGTTTTAGTCTCACAGCTTCATTCTAAAACTGCAGTAAAAGTTCACTCAGAGGCTGCATTACATGTGCCGCATGAAGAGGGCGCTCCTGAGCCCGGCCCTGTGTGGACAGGAGCTGACAGGTGCTCGTGTGTGGACAGGTGCTGACAGGTGCTGGTGTGTGGACAGGTGCTGACAGGTGCTCGTGTGTGGACAGGTCTCTATCTTCTTCCTTATTATTGTTTATGTAGAATCTGGACAATTACATTTACAAGTTAAAACGTTTCACAAATCTGGATTTTCAAGCAAAGCAGGAGGTTATAAGTAAAGAAAGAGCTACACCGGAGCTGAACCTGTTGTTTTAGACGGAGCTATAGATCTAAAAACACACAGGTCTCTGACCACACCCGCACAGGTCTCTGACCACACCCGCACAGGTCTCTGACCACACCCGCACAGGTCTCTGACCACACCCGCACGGGTCTCTGACCACACCCGCACGGGTCTCTGACCACACCCGCACGGGTCTCTGACCACACCCGCACGGGTCTCAGATCGGAGTCGGTGTTCACCTTGTGTTGTCTTGGAGCTTGTTTCATTTTTTTATTCCTTTGTACGAGAAGGCTGTTAGTGTCTGAGTCAACAGATTTGGTAAGAAGCCTATAAAACACAACCATTATACATTTTTGTTTACAATGTTGAAATATTGTCTGATTAAAATGCTGTCTTTGAGTGAGGGATATTTAACTGTGCTGATTCGGTTGAAGCGACATTGAAAATTCACTGGCCTTTGCGGTGCTCGACCATAGAGCACAAACATCACATCGTTATGGTCTGTGCTCAGTCTCCAAAATGGCCTTTAAAATCAAGGGCATTGCCTGTATTATTCATCTGTGGATTAATGATTGTTTTCTACAGACCTCATTAATAATGAAGAAAAAAGGGGGCCCAAGATTGATCCTTGTGGAGTTATTCACTCTGCAAGAAGTAAAGTTGTATACATTGCTTACATTGCTTGCAGTTTTCAAGATATGATTTTATCCCTTGTATCACCACTGGGGAAAAGTTGCTAAATCTCTATTTTTGAACAACATAATAATAATCTGCTATATTGGGGCAGACAACACTCTGACACACTGTGTATTGTACTGGATGATGGGTGATGGTTGAATCATTTTCTGGGTAGAATTTGAGGGCCCTGGGTCCACTGCATCCTGAAGTCAGTGAGGCCCCTCTTCACAAACTCCTCAGATAACTGTGGAAAGAGGAGAATGGAAACACATAAAAGACAAACTGGTCCAGCTTTGGTAAATTATTATGTTACAATTGGTAAGTACAGCCTAAACTCCTTTACTTAAAGGCGTAATGGACGATTTTTCACCGATTTGAGGACTCAAGTGGAAGTGTGCATGCCCCGTGTGGAAGCAGAGAAAAGCAGGTGTTTGTTTATTAGCGCGACTGATTGTGTCGCATCTCTCGTCTCCCGTAGATTTCCGTCTCTTCAGAGACAGCTCGAACTGTCTTTCTCTGTCTTAATTTTGTCCTGTCACTGAGGGAACTATATTATAATAGATCAATGCGCTTGGGAAACGTGCTGCTCTCGTGGGGACGAGCCGCACAAGGCTGCAGGTGAGCATAGGGTGCATCCTATGATTGATACGTGGCAGGACTAATCGGCCGTCCACGCCACGAGGAAATGAGACTCAGATTTGGCGCTTTAAGTAAAAGAACAAAAATACACCATTACCAATAGGACTGTGGTAACATTGTATTGATTATGGGCATTATTAATAATGAATTACACTTACCAAACTTTAATCAAGAAGAAAAAATATTTTTAGAGAAGGAAAGTTTTAAGATAAGATAAGATAAGATATTCCTTTATTGTCCCACATGGGGAAATTTCATTGGTGCAACGCAGGTAGATACAGAGGCAGATACAGAAGAACAGATCACTTATAGGAAGTCTGAAAAACACTTTCAGTAAAGTAAACACTTTTGCTTACTACATTTAGCTTGTTAACTCCTAATGATGGAGATTAAATAAAAGGAAAGCTTGTGTGACAAAGACACTAGTATTCTGACTGATCTGATCCAGGCGGAGCCTAAAGCTCTATTGACCCTCTGTCTCTGGACCCAGTGTGATCTCACACATGGTCAGCCACCCGGGGTTAAACGCCACAAATATGATTCATTTGGCCCTGTGCACAGAATGTGAGTTGGGCTGTTGTCATGATCCCAGGCGGTGCCTGTTTTGCGGTGGGTTTTGGTGCTGGGCACCTTTAAGCTCGTAGCACGGGCCCTCTCAGCTCGCCAAGCAAACTGTGTCTTCTTTTTACACACACACTTTTGGTTTTTAGGACAAGTTATGTTCCTAGGATTTCATTAGGATTGAATAGATCTGGGACCAATTATCTGTGACTTTTAACTTAACTTATTGATGGACTTATTGTTTTAGCTGGATTGGGTCGTTAATACCATCCTTAATGTTTGACTGTCATTCATTTTATATGGTAAGTTTACAGTTACAAGTTGCCTTACGACCGGTGAGGACCAGTTACGACCGGTGCGGACCAGTTACGGCCGGTGCGGACCAGTTACGACCGGTGAGGACCAGTTACGACCGGTGCGGACCAGTTACGACCGGTGCGGACTAGTTACGGCCGGTGCGGACCAGTTACGACCGGTGCGGACCAGTTACGACCGGTGCGGACCAGTTACGACCGGTGCGGACCAGTTACGACCGGTGCGGACCAGTTACGACCGGTGCGGACCAGTTACGGCCGGTGCGGACCAGTTACGACCGGTGCGGACCAGTTACGACCGGTGCGGACCAGTTACGGCCGGTGCGGACCAGTTACGACCGGTGAGGACCAGTTACGACCGGTGCGGACCAGTTACGACCGGTGCGGACTAGTTACGGCCGGTGCGGACCAGTTACGACCGGTGCGGACCAGTTACGACCGGTGCGGACCAGTTACGGCCGGTGCGGACCAGTTACGACCGGTGCGGACCAGTTACGGCCGGTGCGGACCAGTTACGACCGGTGCGGACCAGTTACGACCGGTGCGGACCAGTTACGACCGGTGAGGACTAGTTACGACCGGTGCGGACCAGTTACGACCGGTGCGGACCAGTTACGACCGGTGCGGACCAGTTACGGCCGGTGCGGACCAGTTACGGCCGGTGCGGACCTGTTACGACCGGTGCGGACCAGTTACGGCCGGTGCGGACCAGTTACGACCGGTGCGGACCAGTTACGACCGGTGCGGACCAGTTACGACCGGTGCGGACCAGTTACGACCGGTGCGGACCAGTTACGACCGGTGCGGACCAGTTACGACCGGTGCGGACCAGTTACGACCGGTGAGGACCAGTTACGACCGGTGCGGACCAGTTACGACCGGTGCGGACCAGTTACGACCGGTGCGGACCAGTTACGACCGGTGAGGACCAGTTACGACCGGTGCGGACCAGTTACGACCGGTGCGGACCAGTTACGACCGGTGCGGACCAGTTACGACCGGTGCGGACCAGTTACGACCGGTGCGGACCAGTTACGACCGGTGCGGACCAGTTACGACCGGTGCGGACCAGTTACGACCGGTGCGGACCAGTTACGACCGGTGAGGACTAGTTACGGCCGGTGCGGACCAGTTACGACCGGTGCGGACCAGTTACGACCGGTGCGGACCAGTTACGACCGGTGCGGACCAGTTACGGCCGGTGCGGACCAGTTACGACCGGTGCGGACCAGTTACGACCGGTGCGGACCAGTTACGACCGGTGCGGACCAGTTACGACCGGTGCGGACCAGTTACGACCGGTGAGGACCAGTTACGACCGGTGCGGACCAGTTACGACCGGTGCGGACCAGTTACGACCGGTGAGGACCAGTTACGACCGGTGCGGACCAGTTACGACCGGTGAGGACCAGTTACGACCGGTGCGGACCAGTTACGACCGGTGCGGACCAGTTACGACCGGTGCGGACCAGTTACGACCGGTGCGGACCAGTTACGACCGGTGCGGACCAGTTACGACCGGTGCGGACCAGTTACGACCGGTGCGGACCAGTTACGACCGGTGAGGACCAGTTACGGCCGGACGCACATTCAAATCGCAGAGCTAAAGACGCGCCTAGACTCCAGTCACAGTCATTCAAATTGTGAGCACGGTTTTGACTGAGCTGAACCGATAAACAAACACTCACATGGTTCACTTCTCCTCTGGTGCG
Source organism: Eucyclogobius newberryi (assembly GCF_026437365.1). Classification (NCBI taxonomy): domain Eukaryota; kingdom Metazoa; phylum Chordata; class Actinopteri; order Gobiiformes; family Gobiidae; genus Eucyclogobius; species Eucyclogobius newberryi. The sequence continues at coordinate 1,570,720 of NW_027315801.1, forward strand.
GCTCACGTCTGCCTCATAAATGATACAGGGTTTTCTCTCATCAAATCCAGGGAAACATGTCTCACTTCTCTAACCTCCAGTGTCAGCTCTACTTTCCCCCCGTTTTTTAATCACAACTGTTTTGGTTGGCCAGGGGTCACATGACAGGGATATGTTTCCTGTATTTTCATTGGATAAACAAACTAAATAAAGCATTAATAGTGACCTCAGACTCTCTATAATCACACTCAGTCCAGTCGTGTAGTGTGGACCTCAGACTCTATAATCACTCAGTCGTGCAGTGTGTCTCCAGCTTGAGTGATATAAATACCTGGAGAGGTAAATCCTCATGGATCCAAACACCACTCACCTGTGCTAATATCTGAGCTCTGTTTGCTGGATCTGAGAGGTCCGCCCCAGTCTGCAGTTTCAGGTGTATCCTAGTGAATTTAGTCTTGACAGCTGCAGGATGTTAAGACCACATGATGTGTTGGACACGACTTTTTACAAACAATTGAAGAGTAGGAATAATAATGACCTTTTTCACAAATGAATGGATAGCTATTGGCACACCATGCATCATGCCAGGTCTGCACCGAGGACTCTACCACACAGTTCTCAACACCACTGCTCGGCTGCCCCAAGGCCCAGTTTTGGAATGTGCTGGTGCTGCCGTCAGACCACCTCCAGGGCTCTCTGTGCAGGCCGATCCACGAGGGACTGCTCCACTGAAGAGAGGCCACTGCAGTGTTCTCAGTCTCATCTTCGATCATGGCCAGGTCAGTGTAGTGTTCTCTGCAGTAGCTCCGAGCATCCTCCCAGCTCTTGAGTGTGAGGATGGGAAAGAACTGCTTAGAGCTGGAATCATTTGTACCTTTAAATCAGACAAATGTTTTGTTAGAACTATGCACCATAAATACTGATTTTACTCAATAATTTAATGAGGTGAACTGATTTTGATTTCCAATATACCTAAAAGACTTTTTTTCTTTTCTTTTTCAAATATAGTTCACAAATCTTTCTAAATGTGTCGAGTACTTCTCCTTTGACAAGATACTCTATCCCACCTCACAGGTTTGGCACGTCAAGATGCTTATCAGACAGCATGAGTATAGCACAGCTTAATATCACACTCAGTCAGTGTCCCTCATTTGTCCCGGAGTGTTCCATTGTAGAATAATATTTAGTTGTAGTCATCTGGACACCGTATTCCCCCCCATGGCTTCAAAACACGTTTGTATACGACCGGTAAATTGTTAAAACAGCTACTTCACAAGAGGCTTTATCAGCACAGAAGGCACAGAAATGAAGGATTACAGAGCACTGTGCCTCTTCTTTGTAAAGCCATAAACCTCCGCTTTTAAGACAGTAAGGTGAAGATTCTAAGCAGGGAGGGAGCTAAGGAGGCCATTTTTGTTACGAAAGAGATAGGAACGGAGGTTTAAGGTTCAATTTACCGGTCGAATACAATAGTGTTTCAAAGCCATGGGTCTTCAAAAGCTCCAAAAATTCGATCAGGCGCTCAGTCTCGTTTTCTTTCTGCATGTGGACTTGAATCTGCTGCGTATAAATACTTAATAAGCAAAGGGCCTGACAGCAGCTTCATACTTTGTGCCTGTATTTGGTGTTTCCTGATCATAGTGTAACACACCACTTCATACTCTGTGTTTACGCTTCATGTATTTTCTCTTGTGGGTCTATCACTTTAGACACACTTTTGATGGATATTGATGATTTTATAGTTTGCTCAGTGCAAATAGTGAGAGGATAATTTATAATAGTTTGCTTAGCCACAACTCAGCCCAACCAATCATTTATTCATATTTAGGGAAATACACTTACCATTGAAGCAGACAAAGTATAACCGATGGGTGCAGGGATAGTCAAACCACCTTCCTGCATAAACGTACGCACAAGTCTCTCGATAACCGCCAAAGTTGGGCTGTCCAGTATTCCACTTCATGTACCGACTGGGGCTGGGGGCCCCAGTGGCCGACCATCTCCAGGAGTTGGAGTCGTTGGTCATAAATCCTTGCCATGAAGCGGGGTCATCGAACAGTCCGATCCAAGCGTAGGAGTAACTACTGGGTCTGGTCACTTTGCTTATGTCGTCCATGTTCCTGAATGTAGCCAGGTCAGTGTAGTGCTCTCTGCAGTACTGTCGAGCTGCATTCCACTGCATTGCTGAGTTAATAAAGTAGTACTCATATTTGACGGTGTGGAAGCTCTGAACCACACCTGCTCCTGTGAACAAAATACAACGTACTAATAACACAATGAAAACGGTTGTAATGTTTGGTGTTTAACGCTCACAAAGACACAAGGAAATCTGGTTTACCATAAAGGAGAAAAATGAGAAGCACTTTTTCATCCATGTCCAAAACCAATCTGCTATCCGTCTATAAACACATATCAACAATGTTTGAGGTTCTTTGTTGCTTCCAATAATCAGACATACATTCTTAAACTTAATACTTTTATCTAGTATCAATGAAAAATGTACTTGCTAAATATAAGCTTCTTTCAAAAGTGAGTTAGTTCTTCTAAAACTTCTCTCACTCCCCGACTCTTTACCCTTATGTGATCTTTTGTTCTGTCTGAGCCTTATTCAAATGTCAGTTTGAATATGAAAATGTCGGCCTTGCGCTGCCCGGTGCTCGAGTGGTTTAAGGCACAGCACATGTGCGCCCGGCTCCACGTGCGACCGGCCGCAGTGTTGAGAGTATAATTCCCCTCTGTGACAATTTACTGCATGTCCTCCCCTCTCTCATCCCCAATTTCACTCTGTACTTTCCACTCAATAAAGCAGATGGGCAACAAAATCTAAAAAATTTGAAATAAAATCTCTGCCTTTTTCAGCGCTGCCCGGTGGTTGAGTGGTTAAGGCACAGCACATGCACTCCAGGCTCTAAGTGCAGCTGACGATTTAGTGCATGTCTCCCCCTCTCTCTCATCCCCCATGTCCTTTCCTGGCCTTTTTCAGTCAAGAACATAAATCTTATTCTCCTCAGATTCTTCTGAATAACGTTTAAGGAGTTTTAACCTTCTAACAACAGTATTTCCTCATCATTAGTTTCCTCAAAGTTGTATTTTGATAGATTTTTGCATGTTTGAGTTAATCCTGTTTAGTCCTGTTTTGTCCTGAGGATTGAGTGCTCAGAAAATACCTTTTTTCACCTACCCCCTAGCCCCGCCCACGTCCCTGTAATGTATTAGTTGAGTAATTGGGTCTCTGAGTGACACACGTCGGTTCTAAAATGTCACAAAAATAAATATATGTAAATGGAAATCCGCTGCTTGTTACAGTGAGACGTCATTATGAAGAGGCGGGGCTTATAGGAAGTCTAAAAAACTGTTTCTATTATCGAGCTGTTTTAGATCAATATTGCGGTTTACAACGAACAAAATGTCAAATGATTATTATGTTGTAGTTCAATACTAAGTACTTGTAGAATCTTTAACTGCTTTAAATTATTATTTTCTCCAAATATTGCATCTTATTCTCAGGCGTAGATGAAGTAATGTGTGTATTTTGCATGTTATTTTCAGGTTGTATCGTATGAGAACTGGCCGGCTCCGGCCTCAGAGCCTGCAGACTCCACTTACCAGACTCTCTCTGCAGACACAAGGGACCACGCCCACATCTACAACACCCTCAACATCCCCCCATCTCACTGAGGGCCCCCCCAGCAGCAACATCGCCCCCTGCTGCTCAGCGTCTCTGCCTACACCATACCAAGCCAACAGAGAAATAAAATATGTTCTAAATGTCTATTGTGAGCTGTTTCCTGTGTTGCCTTAAGTGGAAGGCTGGAATGAAACAGATTGGAACAATTGGAAACAGATTTTATAACATCTGGGGGGGAAATGGAATTGTATGTACATGGTTTGTTATTTAGTATATTTTTAAATTGTATTTTTTACAATGTATGAATATGGCAATAGACTGAATAATGGTGAAGACTCTTTGTATCAATACACATCAGACTTTTACAGAAATGGAAAAGCTCATCAATGTAAAAAAAATTGTATATTGCATTTATACTATAAAAATATTACATACATTGTCATTTATAAACCATTATAAATGACAATCTTGTCTTTTTCTGTGTTTTTCCAGGGTCAAGACCATGTTCCACCACATTTAGAGAAGCATGGCGTATGTAACCATCTTTAATAAAACCGTTTTACCTGATTTGTTTTGTGTTTAGGTTTTTGTCAGTAGGATATATTTGGACTCTCACAGTTTATTGTAAAAGCAACTCTTAATGAGACTCCTGATGTTTAAAAGCAGAGTCAGTTCTGTAGTTTTGAACAGGAAGTTGGAACCTGTTTCTCTTGTTGGGCCGTTTTACCATAAAACTATTGTACAATAAGGAACTACATATGTTACAGCAGGGATATTCAAATGGTGGCACACGGGCCAAATCTGGCCCACTAAGAGATATTTGCCCCTCATGGTAAAATGGGCCATGGGGCGGACCTTAAGATGTGTAAGATGACTTTGTCCTTAGTGCACTATATTAGCTCTGTTATTCAGGTCTGCTGTACTTTTAACATGAACTCAATCACAGGATAGCTCCATTTTTAGTTGCTTTGTAGTCCGGCCCCCAGACAATGGCCCCTAGAAAATATTTTTTAAATATGCTCAATTTGAGAAAGATAAAGTCCTTTTAAAGAGAAAACAGCTAAATCTATGTTAAATATTTCCAAAGACAAAAACCCAAGACAGAATGAAAGTCTTTATTACAGCGTGTCCATGGAAATTCTACTAATAATTTAAAGTCTCTAAAAGCACACGTGGACCTGGTGAGGGTCGGTCCCAAACAATCAGATTTGTTTTTGAGCTGTATTGTTTTTTATGGCTTCATTTAATGCCAGAGAGATGGAAGATAAACTCCAAAAGCTGCGTATCAGTGCTGCATCTGTGTATGATGATTTGCATTCGAGCCGAGGTTTGACCAATCAGGAAGGAAACACATATGTGCAGTATTTATGTTGGAAAAGGTTCAAAACAGTTCCTTCTTTTAATACAACTCTTGTGAGGTAAAGTCTAGTGCAGCAAAGATGGAACTCTGGAATCTGACGATCATTTTACACGGTGAGTACAGATACTTTAAGAAAACTACATTTTGAGAGTAGGAAAGTGAATCTGAGGACGTTTTAAACAGGCGTGAAATAAGTGGATCAAGAAGGACGATGTGTGTGATAGTGAAGAGACTGAGGCGAATTCAAAGTTCAACTGATCTAAGATGAAATTAAATCTGTGTTTCATAAATGACTATATAATAAAAAAAACATTTGAAAATATGTATGTACTTTATACATGTTAGAATTATGTCTTTAATGGGGCCAAAAAATATTCTGCTTTGTTTTAATTTGTATTTTTTTAGATGATGCACTTTTACATGTTTTGTTTTATGGTTAGTTTCTTCTCACAACATATCGGCTTTCACATGGAAACAACACTTGTCCAATCTGCTCCTGCCTTTTCTCAATCATGTCACCGCTCACATCCATAGAATATTCAATATTCTGTCGGCTGTTTTTCTCAAATGCATTCTTATCCCGAAAGAACAATGAATTAACAATAATAATACATTTTCATAACAACCTGTTCAGTCAGCACAAGTCACAGCCATTTCTTTGTTTTTCAGATGGACCCTTGTTCTATCGAGCTTGTACTTTCAAACCAAAACCTAACGTCACTCTGAAACCCACCGATGACCCCAGCCTGACTTTAGGAACAGGTATTTCTATGACAACAGCACAACAAAGTTTAACTCAGTCGATTTCCAATTCAGCTTCCTCAGGTACAGTGGAGAAATGCAGGTGGATGTTATGGAGTTTCCTGGTTTTATTACTGTTGAGTCATTCATTACCAAACTTATACCATGCGCTCATGCCATGGCCATATGCACTATATGTCTTTATAGTATCTTCTCATTGTAATCATCAGCCTGGGCTGGATGGGTGTGTCAGGCTGTAGTTGTGTTACTCGGCTGTAAGCGGTGGAATCAGTTGTATGGATGATGTGCCAAACTTTATTCTCATATAAGACCAAACAGCTGTTTGTAGTCTGCACTTCCACTCAGCTCCTTCTGTCTAACGCTTGGATCGTGTTGGGCTTGTGACCCAAGCGTTGGTCCAAGACTCCCTCGCCTCGAGTGTGGTCAGTGTCCAGGACCTGAGCCACTTGCAGGCCATTAACCAGAAGGACATGGGGACACTTAACGGGGGAAATGATTGTTTATGATGTCTAAAAGGCATTATAAAGAACAACATCTATTTTGGGCTTTTTTGTTAACTTAACCCATCCAAGTCAAGCACCATTTGCGTCCTGGTGGTGCTGAAAGTGAAATGTGTATCGGACCCGGGGCTTTACTCACTTAAACTTATTTATTATCATTATTTTTAGGCCCGAGCCCCAGCAGGGCGGAGGGCCTATTGCTCCCGCAACGCTGCCGAAGGCAGCGTTGCAACTGTCTGACCAAACATGTGGGCGCAGCCCGCATGTTTGGTGCCCCGTCGCCCCTGGCAAGTACAGTGAACTAGCCCATGCCGAAGGCATGGATCATGCATACTTACTCCTGCTATGACAGAAATAAGATAAGATAAGATAAGATAATCCTTTATAAATAGTCAACAATGAGTGAATTCTGCTTTTTGAACTCTAATTTGACCCCCTGAACATGCTCAAAAACTCACCAAACTTTGCCGAAAATTCAGAATCGGCAAAAATTTATTTTTTTCTGGGCCATTTTTTTTTTTTTTGTTAAAAAATGGCGCGACAGCGCCACCGACAAAAGTCAAAATACATTGCGCCTATGGGAGACGCCCCGGGGTCAGCTTTGTCGTAGAGCTACAAAATTCGGAACACGCATTCCTCTCGTGAGGACAAAAAACAAATATTATTGTGGCCACGCCCCCAGAATTACCCTATGCCCGCCATCTTCCTTTGAAAATGAAAACACGCTGAGTTAGCCATTTTGTTCACGTCAAACTTTGACGAACTCCTCCTAGGGCGTTTTGCCCACCGACCTCAAAATCGGTGTACGTCCTCTGGACAAGTGGGGCATCTAAAGTTATCCAAATCTTTGGGATACCTTTTACGGTCTGTGTGCGGCGCAGCCGCAAAGTTGGACAACTTATTTTGAGATATTGCAATTCTAAAAATTGCTCCCATTTGATCAAAACGAGTCCGATTAGGACCAAATTTGAATCAGTTGTTAAACTTTCAAGTTTGGACCAGTTTATGATGACAAAATTGAAATGGGCGCGATAGCGCCCCCTACAGAGTTGCCTTTGAGTGAACATTGATGGACAAAAACTGGTTTTACACAAATGTTCTAAACTTTGCCCAAAATTTTATTTTAGGGTCCCGAGCAAAAGGCCAATCAAACTTATGCCTTAATTTTTACGGCGTAGTCGTAGCCATGACGGAAACGTGTTATGTTATCCCTATGGGAAAATTGCTAAATCTCTCGAATATCCACATTTTTCTGTTTCACACTTTAACGAACTCCTCCTAGTGCGTTTTGCCCACCGACCTCAAAATCGGTGTGCGTCCTCTAGACAAGAGGGGCATCTAAAGTTATCCAAATTTTAAGGATAACTTTTACGGTCTCTGTGCGACGGAGCCGCAAACGTTTCCCAGAATTCTGACTATTTGGCCTTCAGAGTGGCCTATAAACAATAGAGTTTTTCCAAATGACATGATATTTTGCACAAAATTCTAATTTGCCATCCTGATCACAAAAGTATGAGAGCCAAAGTCATATTTTGTACGGCGTAACTGTAGCGATGACAGAAACATCCCATGTTATCCTTATGGGAAAATCGCAAAATCGCTCAAATCACCATATTTTTACGCTTCACACTTTAACAAACTCCTCCTAGGGCGATTGTCCGATCAAGTTCATATTTGGGGAAAATCATCTACACAAGCGGGGCATCAAAAGTTATCCATATTTTGATTTTAAGTGCTAGGGTCTCTGTGCGTTAGAGCCGCAAATATACTGTCACAAATGGGAAAAACGCCAAATCCTTGAAATGTTCACATTTATGCTTCACACTTTAATTAACTCCTCTGTGGGCAATAGCTCGATCAAGCTCATATTTTGGGAAAATAATCTACACAAGCGGAGCATCAAAAGTTATCCATATTTTTAATCCAAGTGTCACGGTCTCTGTGCGCTGGAGCCGCACATTCAACCGACATTTGTGTTCATTTGCACTGGTTGAGCACAGCATTGTACATGTCCAATGTGTCGCTGTCTTAGTTCTTAGACAATTGCGTTAGCGCCAACTCTGTAAAATGCAGAGAGCAGAGTCGGAAGGCCGGCGGCCCGCGAGGGCCGTTGGATGCCGCTTGCGGCTTTAATATTATTATTGAGTTTATTCTCATTAATTAATGACTTTTTTCTGGCTTCGACTTTAATCTCATAATATTATGAGTCTTTTTTCTCATTAATTAATGACTTTATTCTCTTAGTGCCCAGCATTTATTTTTTTGGGGTTGGTCCTTATACTCTGTTGTAGTTTCCAGAAGTAAACTTATCATAGATTTTCTTTTCAAACTTTAAAAAAATAAATAAGAAAATTGCAATAGTAACATTTTTCAGTCATAAAACATCTTTTAAAGCTGAATTCTGACTAAATGCCATTGTAACTTTGCTGTTTACAAAGTTTCAGAAATATATCACAATTAAATGATAAGTAATGCTATAAACACAGTTACCACATCGCTAATTATTTATTGATTAATTTCAAAAAATCTATGAATGGGAATTTTACTTCTGGAGCCCTTAGAGGTGGGTGGAGTCTCCGTTGGAAGGCGTCTGAATTGGCCAATGGCAGTCGGACTTTGCTAACTTCTTGCTGAACCTGGGACCGAGCTTCCCACTTCTTCTGCAACTACATTACACTTACAAGACATCAAGTCAAGTCAAGATTTCACTAGAAACGCACCACAGAGAACAGTGTGACTCGGACAAAGAGGAAGTAGCTGAGCTGAGAAGGAGTTGCTAGTGGGCTAATGATAGCTCCCATTTTGCCATTGAAATACGTCAGGTTTAACATCATCTCTGGTTCTCTCTGTAGTGATAATACAACAACATGGTTAAATGGTGCCCAATACGTGGAGGCATGAGGGTCCATCGTGCCGAAGTGCGCGCTGCGTAACGCAGAGGAAGGAGGAGAGAGGAAGTTCTGGTTAAGCTCAACCTTCATTTAACGTAGTTGTGGTCAATATATTTTATTTTCAAAATACTCGGCTGTATTAAATGTTCTAGTTAAAAAGCAAATTTTATCTCTCCTTTTTATATTGTACATTTGTATATGATAAACAATATTAGGCTATGAATGAAAGCCTACATTAAATTAATTGTTATTGAATAAAAATAATTCTAAATTATACAACAATTTAGATCTATAGGTAGATCTTCAGCCTTTGTCTAATATAAAAGTAGCTCGTGAGCCGAAAATGTGTGGGCGCCCCTGATCTAGATCATACCTGCAATTGACAGAAATACATTTAATAAAAGTGTGTGGCTGTGAGACGTGGCTAAATCTAGCTAACTCTATGCTCTTCTACGCTGCATTTTAACATCTCTTTTTGTAACGCATTGGGTTTGGACACATCATGTATCGGAAATAGATTTTGATTAATCAAACAGCGGTGAAGATGATGGGGAGACAATGATGACACATTATGATTATTAATCATGTGCATTTACAGGAATAGCTTGAGAAGTGAATGGTTGAGACAAAGGTTACGGACTGTGATTCTCTGGCGGTCAAGAGATTACAAAAAATGAATAGTTAATTCGGTCTTCCTGTTTGAATTTGACCATAAGTGTTGTTTCAGTGCTGCTGTGGGGTATTTTCAACTCCCATTCCACAAATATGTGTCGGTCCTCTTTTAAAATCATTATTTTGGCAGGAACAACGCTGCTGTCTGTGGGTCTGAGTCTCGCCGCCATCGTAATCCTGATCGTTTCTGTTCTCTTGATTTACTTCCGGACCAAAAAATCTAAAGGTGAGATTGAAACATAGAAATAGAATTCTATAAAACACGGTGAACAGTTTGTTCAATGCTGTTTTGTTTTCTGCAGAACCACCTGTGAGTGTGGACCATGGGCAAACTCCAGAAGTAAGCCATTTTAGAGTCATAAGTGCGGCAGTGAGTTTGACAGTTCGCCCACAGACCAGAGTGTAGCTGGTTCAAATCCCTCCCAATTGTAACATTCTGTTGTGTCTGCGTTCAACACCATCCTCCTGATCCCATCAAGGACAAGCTCTCCCTGCTCAACGTGCCTGACTCCACCTGCAGGGGGAGCACTGACTTCCTGATGTATCAGTGTCAGTGCGTGCGGCTGGGGAAGAATGTCTAAGACACTCAGACTATCTGCACATGAGCTCCACAGGGCTGTGTACTTTCCCCCCTGCTCTTCTCCCTGTGACAAACTGCTGCACTTCCATCCACGACTCTGTAAAACGGATCAAATTTGCGGATGACATCGAACTCATCTCGGATGGGGATGAGTCAGCCTACAGGAGGGAGGGGCACCATCTTCAACATGTTCAACATTAATACCTACTCAGTCTCATCCTCTGAAGGGGAGAACACGATTCATTCACTGACAATTATGTTATAAAGATCATTTCAAAGGCTCTATAAACCATTGATTTACTAAACAAAGATATAAAAACAATTAATGACACTTTTGGTTACACAGGCTGTTCCTGGGCTCAACTTAGTTAAAAGAAATGCTGGTATTAATAATTCAGTTTTGATTCATTCTAGAAGAATAATTCAAGGGAACCTGACTGTAATGCCACTCTGCCAGTATCAGCCACTCTGCCAGTATCAGCCACTCTGCCAGTATCAGCCACTCTGCCAGTATCAGCCACTCTGCCGGTATCAGCCACTCTGCCGGTATCAGCCACTCTGCCGGTATCAGCCACTCTGCCGGTATCAGCCACTCTGCCGGTATCAGCCACTCTGCCGGTATCAGCCACTCTGCCGGTATCAGCCACTCTGCCAGTATCAGCCACTCTGCCAGTATCAGCCACTCTGCCAGTATCAGCCACTCTGCTGGTATCAGCCACTCTCAGGTCTCACGTGTCCAAGGAAGACTCAGATGTGAATCAACGACCTCCTGTCTGGTACCACAGGTCTGAAGACCTCCTGTCTGGTACCTGTGCCCAAGACACCACGCGCCAAAGACCTCAACAGCTTCAAGCCGGTGGCTCACGTCCTGATGAAGACACTGGAAATGTCACATAGCCATTTTTCCAAAAATAAATACATGTAAATGGAAATCCGCTGCTTGTTACAGTGAGGCGTCATTATGAAGAGGCGGGGCTTATCAATTCTGCAGTTTTGAACAGGAAGTCTAAAAAACAGTTTCTATTATCAAGCTGTTTTAGATCAATATTGCTTTTTACAACGAATAAAATGTCAAATGATGATTTTCTTATGTTGTAGTTCAATACTAAGTACTTGAAAAAAACATCATAGGTCTCCTTTAACTGCTTTAAATTATTATATTACACAGTTTTCTCCAAATATTGCATCTTATTCTCAGGCGTAGATGAAGTAATGTGTGTATTTTGCATGTTATTTTCAGGTTGTATCGTATGAGAACTGGCCGGCTCCGGCCTCAGAGCCTGCAGACTCCACTTACCAGACTCTCTCTGCAGACACAAGGGACCACGCCCACATCTACAACACCCTCAACATCCCCCCATCTCACTGAGGGCCCCCCCAGCAGCAACATCGCCCCCTGCTGCTCAGCGTCTCTGCCTACACCATACCAAGCCAACAGAGAAATAAAATATGTTCTAAATGTCTATTGTGAGCTGTTTCCTGTGTTGCCTTAAGTGGAAGGCTGGAATGAAAGCTTTTGACATATTTTAGTTGGAAACAAATATTATAACATTTGGAAAAAATATGGAATTGTATGAATGCTCCCACTGTTCTTGTACATGTTTTGTTATATATATATATATATATATATATATATATATATATATATATATTAGACTCTTTGTATCAATACACATCAGACTTGTACGGAAACGGAAAAGCCCATGAACGTAAAAAATCATATATATTGCATTTCTACTATATATATATATATATATATATATATATATATATATATATATATATATATATATATATATATATATATATATATATATATACTATAAAAATAATACATTGCCATCTATAATAATGGTTTATAAATGACAATCTTGTCTTTTTCTGTGTTTTTCCAGGGTCAAGACCATGTTCCACCACATTTAGAGAAGCATGGCGTATGTAACCATCTTTAATAAAACCGTTTTACCTGATTTGTTTTGTGTTTAGGTTTTTGTCAGTAGGATATATTTGGACTCTCACAGTTTATTGTAAAAGCAACTCTTAATGAGACTCCTGATGTTTAAAAGCAGAGTCAGTTCTGTAGTTTTGAACAGGAAGTTGGAACCTGTTTCTCTTGTTGGGCCGTTTTACCATAAAACTATTGTACAATAAGGAACTACATATGTTACAGCAGGGATATTCAAATGGTGGCACACGGGCCAAATCTGGCCCACTAAGAGATATTTGCCCCTCATGGTAAAATGGGCCATGGGGCGGACCTTAAGATGTGTAAGATGACTTTGTCCTTAGTGCACTATATTAGCTCTGTTATTCAGGTCTGCTGTACTTTTAACATGAAATCAATCACAGGATAGCTCCATTTTTAGTGAAGACCTTATAGACCTGGTTCAGATTCTGGGGTCTAGTCTTGTTTAAGATGTTAATCCTGGTGTGACCTACAGTTGAGTCTTGGTTCAGGACCAGGTCTAGTCCTAGATCTGCTGCTTTGATCTGCTCCAGTTCAAGTCTGGTCTTTGATTGACACTGAGGTGGTCTTTGTTTAGTTCTGCTTTAGTCCTAACTTTTCATGTGACAGAACATATTGTTTTATTTTTCATTTTAAATCAGTGACACAATAGATCTCTGTTGAATAGCATCATTGCAAGCGGTTTGTGGATATTGAATATAAATAATACAATTGTGGTGCAGTTTTGTTGTCCCCCAGACAATGGCCCCTAGAAAATAGAATTGAACAGCCCTGTGCTACAGTTCAACAATGAAAGAGTTAATGAGAGTACAAAAATATGAAAAAATACACTTAATCTGAGAAAGATAAAGTCCTTTAAAGCGAAAAAAGCTAAATCTATGTTAAATATTTCCAAAGACAAAAACCCAAGACAGAATGAAAGTCTTTATTACAGCGTGTCCATGGAAATTCTACTAATAATTTAAAGTCTCTAAAAGCACACGTGGACCTGGTGAGGGTCGGTCCCAAACAATCTGATTTGTTTTTGAGCTGTATTGTTTTTTATGGCTTAATAGACTTTAAAGCAGTTCTGCTTGTGTACAAGTCTCTCCATGGCCTAGCACCAAAGTACATCTCAGACATGTTAGTGACACATGAACCATCTCGGACTCTGAGGACCTCAGGGACCGGCCTCCTGCTGGTGCCAGAGTCAGGACTAAACATGGACCGGCCTCCTGCTGGTGCCAGAGTCAGGACTAAACATGGACCGGCCTCCTGCTGGTGCCAGAGTCAGGACTAAACATGGACCGGCCTCCTGCTGGTGCCAGAGTCAGGACTAAACATGGACCGGCCTCCTGCTGGTGCCAGAGTCAGGACTAAACATGGACCGGCCTCCTGCTGGTGCCAGAGTCAGGACTAAACATGGACCGGCCTCCTGCTGGTGCCAGAGTCAGGACTAAACATGGACCGGCCTCCTGCTGGTGCCAGAGTCGGGACTAAACATGGACCGGCCTCCTGCTGGTGCCAGAGTCAGGACTAAACATGGACCGGCCTCCTGCTGGTGCCAGAGTCAGGACTAAACATGGAGCGGCCTCCTGCTGGTGCCAGAGTCAGGACTAAACATGGACCGGCCTCCTGCTGGTGCCAGAGTCAGGACTAAACATGGAGAATCTGTGTTTCAGTTTTATGCAGCTAAAATCTGGAACAGTCTTCCTGAAGATGTGAGGCACGTTCGACTCTGACAATGTTCAAATCTAAACTAAAAACAGTTTTGTTTAGCTGTGTTTGTGACTGAAAGGATTTTTTTTTTGCACTCTTCTCTTTTGTTTGTGATTTCATTAGTTTGGACAATCAGTTGGACTGATTTAAAAAGGAGTTGGACTCCGAAAACACGTTACCCTTTGTGGCTAGGTGTTTTTTTATTAAATTTTTTATTTAGTTAATTTTATTGTATTTCTGTTTCTGTCATTTCTTTGTGATTTTAATGCATGTTTCCTGCTGTGAAGCACTTTGAATTGCCTTGTGTATGAAATGTGCGACACAAATACACTTACCTTGCCTTAATTTAATACCAGAGAGATGGAAGATAAACTCCAAAAGCTGCGTATCAGTGCTGCATCTGTGTATGATGATTTGCATTCGAGCCGAGGTTTGACCAATCAGGAAGGAAACACATATGTGCAGTATTTATGTTTGAGAAGTGTGAGGTTTAAACGGTTCCTCCTTTTAACATGCGGAAAACTCTTGTGTGGTAAAGTCTAGTGCAGCAAAGATGAAACTCTGGCAGATGACGATCATTTTACACGGTGAGTACAGATACTTTAAGAAAACCACATTTTGAGAGTAGGAAAGTGAATCTGAGGACGTTTTAAACATAAGTGGATCAAGAAGGACGAGTGGATCATTGGTGAAGAGACTGAGGCGAATTCACTGATCTAAGATGAAATTAAATCTGTGTTTAATAAATAATGACTATATAATAAAAAAACATTTGAAAATATGTACAGTACATACTTTATAATTGTTCGAAATATGTCTTTAATGGGGCCAAAATCATGCAGTAAAATTGTGAATATAGATGACGTTGGAGTTGTAACATGAGATATTTGCACAGAAACATGTTCCATGGTCGTGATGCAGGGTCAGGTCTGGTCAAGAAAGTCTCATTTCACTGCCGCAGGTTCTAAAGTGCAGACGGCCAGACATCGCATGTCCGTGTTCCACATGTGTCTTTTGTCTGCGTTTCAATTCACATCCTCATTAGACTCATTTCTCTGTGAACATGAAACTGATTGTAATAAAACCACCTTAAAATACAGTGACCACTGTCCACGTCTTCTACAGTGTGACAACTGCTTGTGCTTCCTGCTAGAGCTTATGGGCCGCAGGGTTCAAAGCGTGGGGGGTAAAAAGTTACGGCTTGTAGTCCAAAAAGTAAGGTATAGATCTAATTCTCTTTCTCGCTCTTTGACAAGACATGGGAGAATTAAATCTGATTCGGGATCTATTGTAAAACTGTTATTTACTCCCTCCTCTGTTTGATGTCCTTCCTGAACAGTGTTGTGTGGACCACCTGCTTCCATCAGAGCGGAGGAGGTTCATCAAGTCGCTGAAGGAGGAAACGTCACAGTTCAAAGACACTTTCATTTCGGTGGATACAAGAAGATTTTCTGTAAAAATGACTGTGACAAAGAAGAAAACATTTTGGTTGAGACAGAGTCAGAAAATGGAGGATGTCGAGGAAGATACTGCATTGAATTCACGTACCAGGGTTTGGTCAATCGTTATAAAATGATTGTGAACATCACCAATGTGACCAGCACTGACTCTGGACGATACCAGTGTGTTGTGACGCGACCTGTTGTAAATGGAAAATATGAATTTGAGATTGAAGTCACAGAGAGTATGATTAAAGACATAATAACACATTTTCATAAGGACCTGTTCAGTCAGCACAAGTCACAGCCATTTGCTTTATTTTTCAGATGCATCCTTAAATCCAGTTTTTACTCTCAAACCAGATCCTAACGTCACTCTGAAACCCACCGATGACCCCAGCCTGACTCTACGAACAGGAGTTTCTATGACAACAGCACAACAAAGTTTAACTCAGTCGATTTCCTATTCAGCTTCCTCAGGTACAGTGGAGAAATGCAGGTGGATGTTACGGAGTTTCCTGGTTTTATTACTGTTGAGTCATTCATTACCAAACTTATACCAAACTCCTTCTTGTCCGGCTGTAATAAAAAAAAAACTTGTTTCATTGCAATCAGGCAAGGCAAAATAATATGTCTGTCTGCCGTAACCCGACCGACCCAGTATGAAACTAGCCGACTGAAGAAAAAAAAATCAGTATTTTGTTGAAAAAACGTCAAAATCTTTTATTTTTCAATTATTTCGCCGACTCACCGACTGGTCTTTCCTAAACCGCCGTTTTGAATAGTTTTATCACGCTGTTAAACCTGTCTTTCATCCCAAAGGACTGAAAACGCACTGCGCTACACGTGTACGTCTTCATTTTCAGTCCTCCACATGCGTCTGTAACAAAACAGAGCGCACGTAGGAGTTGTCATATTGCCTTTTATAAGTTGGTTTGCGTCGGTCGGCGCCACTGGCCTCGCCATAGGACATGTGTTTCTCTATCACGGTGTGAAATTTGACTTACGCAAATGCATTCTGGGATTGAAACACGCCCAGTAGCGTCATCACAACAAACATGGCGGCGCCCGTGTCCCCCGCATGTTCCCCCCGCTCGCCTTCGCTACCAAAATAAAGGATAGCGACGTACAAAAGGTTGATTAAAATATCTTAATATCGTGAGATTTAGTCTCTCGATCGGGTTGATAGAGATGTTTTCCGTCATTGACTGTTGAAGCCTGACCCCTGGTGGTCACTCCGACTCAAAAAATGACAAAATTTGGATCTTTTTTTTTTTGCCTTCAAAGTAAAAAAAAACAAGAATTTGCCTACCGTCCGACCCACTTGAAAAATGTTGACTCGGGTTACAGCAAACAGACAATTTATTTGGGGTAGCCTCATCATAAACTCTTTTAGCGAGTTAAACGCTATTTCTCTTGCATTACAATAAAAACATGAATTAATTGAATTATTGCAAGTTTTGGTCAGGCAAATTCAACCAATAGTTCAAGTTTGAAGGCACAGCAGAGGCTACCCAGTTATATTTTTCATTCCTAAAACATATTTTAAAGCTAAATTTTGACTAAATGCCATTTTTACTTTGAATTTGACCATAAGTGTTGTTTCAGTGCTGCTGTGGGGTATTTTCAACTCCCATTCCACAAATATGTGTCGGTCCTCTTTTAAAATCATTATTTTGGCAGGAACAACGCTGCTGTCTGTGGGTCTGAGTCTCGCCGCCATCGTAATCCTGATCGTTTCTGTTCTCTTGATTTACTTCCGGACCAAAAAATCTAAAGGTGAGATTGAAACATAGAAATAGAATTCTATAAAACACGGTGAACAGTTTGTTCAATGCTGTTTTGTTTTCTGCAGAACCACCTGTGAGTGTGGACCATGGGCAAACTCCAGAGGTAAGCCATTTTAGAGTCATAAGTGCGGCAGTGAGTTTGACAGTTCGCCCACAGACCAGAGAGTAGCTGGTTCAAATCCCTCCCAACTGTAACATTCTGTTACTTTAATCATCGTAAGTGATGGAAAGTATAATAGTAAAGTAAATGTTTAGATATATTTGCTTTTCTTAAAGTGTGTATGACTTTATTTGACATATTAATACCTGTTTTACATATAAATTATAGTTTTACACCAATCGAGTAGGTATTTGTGGAGAAAACAAAATGTGACCTTTCCTGAGCTGATTTCGAAGACGACAATAGTAATGCGAAGAAAGCACTTTTAGTTTGTGTTGAAAATGTAGGTTGAAAAGGAAAAGAGTGTTGTTCAGTGAAGAATCAACATAGAGTTTGAAATGTTCCCAGATGAACAGCATTAAGCCAGAAATCTTTGTTTTTGTGATCGGAAGTTCAACCAACGAACCACTTTGATTAGGCTGGTTACCTCAACCTTACCACCAGTCTCCCTTAGGCCCACACACCCTATGAGGAAATCCGAGACAACATCACCTTCCGGCCCCTGGAAATGTCGGCGGTTCACGCCTCTGCCAGTAAACCAACCGAAGACCAGACTTCAGATATCTACAGTCTGGCCACAGCCCCAAGAGACCAGCTCCAAGTAAGAACAATGCAATTTTAAATATGCTCGTTTTTTGACTGCTCTTACTTCGAAAGAGTTTATCAGTTGGATTCTTTCTTTTGTTTGCGTGTTCAATAGTTTTTTATGTGTTGAGAGAAGCTTTAAACCGATTTCTTCTAGTGGGACAATAAAGAAAACCTAACCCTGGTCTTCCAACATGGGTGACGTTTTGAACACCTGACTCATTGTGGTTTAAAAGAAAAGAGGAAGCATGATGATCTGTCCACAAGTATACGCGCTTCTAAGGAAGCAGGTCACAGAGGAATTGTGCAAATTAACGTGTCAGTAATTCACTTAATTTACATGGTTCAACTTATAAACAGCTTTCAAAGGGTTGCACCGAGTAGCAATAAAGAATATAAAAGCGCAATTGATTTGATTCAACAGGTTTTAATACAATAAAACCAGTAAAGTAAAGAAAAATCATAAATAAAAATATCACCATCATCACCATTCTTGTTCTGTGCATTTCTGCCATCAAATTGTGTTTGTTACAACTGTGCGCTTACATTAGCATGTCGGGGCAAGCTAGCTTTTGTTCATCATTTCCTTGTGGTAATTCCCTCTGCTGCCATGAGACCTCTGGATTGTGTTTTGTGAGGCTCAGGGGGAAGAGGGCTAAAAGGGTTCATCAAACAAGGAGCAATGAGTAACTCCTGAAGTTTCTGCTTGCGTTTATTAAACTACAGGTGTTTTTGGTGCCTTGAAAGCAACAAAACAAATGGATTCGATAAATGGAAAAAACGATTTTGACAATCAAGTTTGTAACTCGTTAGATGTCTTGAACCCAATTTCTTATATTTACACTGCATAAAGCATCAAACTTTATCCAAACCTAATTCAAAACATGTCGTAGAGGTGCAGAGAAGAGAAATAAATGCAACAAATCTGGAAGTAGTAGAAACTTTCTAAATACTAAATACCTCTTTGCTGAGATGATTAAAAAGTATATTTCAGTGTTTCATAAGAAAACATTGGTGCTTGGGTGACATCAGCTGCTCCACGCTGGGCAAGCAGGTCCTGAGCATGAACCGTTCCAAACCGCTTTGCAGGGGCCAGTTGAAACGTGGCTTATGAAGACATAATCTTATGTTCACCTGTTCTGTCGTTCCAGGCGGAAGAGCTCTCAGACAATCTCACCTACTCTGAAGTGGATTTTCACAACTGCAATGATTTGACCGTGAACAGCGCCCTCCAGAGTCAGACTGAGACAGTGCCGTACTCTGATGTTCAGGCCCAAACTGAGGACTCCCACTATTCTACTGTCTCTTTACCACAGCAGTAGCTGCTACTACTATTACTACTACTGTAGATGTCTTATGTCTTGAAGCTTAAAAGATTGTTGACATGTTTTGCAATAATTTATACTTATAGCATGATATATTCAGGCCCGAGCTGAAGGATGAGGATTGTCCCGGCGAGGGACTAATTAAAATTGTAACATAAACAGGAAAATTGAAGAAATGGAGTAGTAAACAAGGATATGCTAGTGAGTGGTATCAAACAGGTTCCGTGAAAAAATATTGAAAGACGGCTCAGTAGCGCCACCTCAAAAATCAATGGGAGCCCGACACCAAAAAAAGTCGCAGTCAAAATATTACGCTCACTCCAAAAAAATTGTTCATGTGAGGACATGTAAAAAATTATATTATAATCCCGCCCTAAAACATACAGGAATTCGACCATATTAACACGGCACTGATAAAAGTACACCTCGTAGTACTTTTGGTATTTCATTGAAAACAAATTTGACCACAGGACACAAAACCCACGAGCAATGTAATCTTATACATTTGAAGCTGATACACCTTCGGGTGTGGTCAGTGTAAATTTTTTGGATATTAAAAAAAAATCTCTGTTTCTTAAACTGTTTCTTTTTTTTTTCATGTTAATAGAACGTTTATGAAGATTTTCAAGCTGAACAAAATTATATGCAAATATAGTGGTTAGCTAATTTTCAATAAATTATATTTATAAAATACAATCTATTTGTCATCGACAACTGAAAAAAAATCAATTGTGAAAGTTCAAGTGTGACTGGGTATAATGTGAAAAAATCATGTGACTCTAGCTCGAGTTTTAGAGCAGAAAAAGATTCTGTAATTATTATTCTCTTTTTTCCCTTCCACAAACCACCCCAATTTTGACCCCCTGAACATAAACAAACACTTTTTTTCGACACAAAATTCAGGATTAGTGCTAAAATAATTTTTTGGTTTCTAAAAAAAATAATGACGCAAAATGACTCGCTTGCGCAAGGATGGCGAGGGCCTTTATCGCCTTTATGTCACTTAGACCAGGGGTCCCCAACCACCGGGCCGGGGACCGGTACCGGTCTGCAATGCATTTGTTACCGGGCCGTACAAAAACTGGAAATAATCTCTCAGTGACGCATCTTCTCACGTAACTTTGGCCTGTCACTCATGACACTAATAAGCTCGTCTGTGGATATATCATGAAAACCCTTACAGGAAATTGCCACTGAAGTCCATTAAATATAATGAAGTATATTATTATATCTCTGCTCTTGTCCTGCGTGAGAACATCACTGACACGTCCATTATACGTGACACGTCATCGCGGATGTGTCGCATTAAACGCGCTGCTCAAAAGTAGAACCACAAGTGAGAGCATTTTTGCAAAAGGGAAAAGGCCAAGTGAGGAGCAGACGAGGAGCAGACGAGGAGCCAGCATTCTGCAACTGCTACGTGATCATCTGTTTTTACTTTTACAAGAGTCTGAGCGTTACTTCCCGCGCCGTGACGGCAACAAGACAGAACTAGAATCTTTGCAATGGCTGAAGCCATTGCGGCGACTGCAGAAAGTTTGGAAAAAGATGGACTGAAAAGTATTCAAAGTATGTACATTCTGGAATTTTTAAAAACATTGGAAAATTATTGTGAAAAAAATTTGAAAGCTGCTTGTAAATTACTGAAAAGATTGGAAAAGATTGGAAAAAGCTCAAAACTGTTTGAAAACCTCAAACATAATTTGAAATTAGTTTATATTTGAAAATCCCTAAAAAGTTCTTTGTAAGTGGTTTTAATTATAAAAACCCAACAACAGAGTTTAACAGAGGTTTTAATCTTGAAAAGCCAAATTTGGTAGTTCTCCATGTACTTCTACTGTATTACTGCAAGTAGCACTCTGAGGGACTGGACCCCCAAAACCATTTGACAGTGTTTTTATAGTTAAAACCCAAATGCGCAGGTTTTCCGTCCTTTTATTTTGAAGGTAGTACTCCATGTACTTTAACTGCATCACTGCAATAGCCCATAGGAGCACTCTGAGGGACTGGAACCCCCAAAACCTTCATTTGACAGTGTTTTTAGAGTTAAAACCCAAATGCGTAGTTGCGGTCGTCATCCCCATATAAAGCACTCGTTTGCACTAAGTAGCTCACGAATACGTTCCCCATCTCTTGCATGTTCCGTGCATATAAGCATGTAATGCAAAAATTGAACATTATTACTGGATAGAGGGCCAAAAACACAAAGTGGGCGGAGCGCTTTCCGAAAATGTATAGTTTATGATATTTAAAAAATGGGAAACATTGTTAGGGTCTTCTTCTTCTACTTCCTCCACCGCTAAGGGAGTGGGAGCTGAGACGACAAGATATGCTGTGAATAGGCCTTATAAATAGGGCTTCTGGGTAATTAGAGGTGTGGTTAGAGAGTGGGGCGTGTTTTACTAGTGGAGTGTAGGTTGAGGCGTGGTCCCACTCCTGAACATCAGTTAGCGATTAACATCTCCAACTCTAGAAGAAAAAGCTGAAATTTGGTGAAAATGGTGTTGAGGAGTGGGACATCAAAAGTTATCCAAATGACTTTGACCCTGTCACGGTCTCTGTGCAGGAATTTTCCCAAATTTTCAATTTGCTGCTGTTTGCGCAAAGTACAAATCGCGTAAAATTTGAATAAGCTGTTAAACCCTAAACCTATTTTAAGTTAAATAAATCAATTTGGCGCGACAGCGCCCCCTACAGAGTGACATAAAATGTTGTATGAAGGGTAGAATGTTACATTTTTCCAAATTTTACGAAACTTGGTACAAATTCCATTTTGGCACCCCGATCAAAAAAGCCAATGAGAGCTATGTCATATTACGGCGTAGCTGTAGCGATGACAGAAACCTCCCATGTTATTCCAATGGGGAAATCGCCACATCACGGACTTTGTGCGACGGAGCCGCAAACTTTTCCCTTCATATGTAAAGCAAAGGGAAGAAGACGTGAGAGCGTCACGGATTCAGCAGTAGGTGTAATAAAAGGTCAATTGGGGCACGTTAGTGCCCCCTTCTCTTGCGGCGGCGGCGTGGCGAGAGCCAATCATCGCCGCTTGCGGCTATATTTAGCTGTTGTTTTTTCACTGACCTTGGATTATGTTGATTTGTGAGGTAGTGTACAAGATTGAACTATTCTAGCTAACATCCCAAGTACATGTGGCTGAACCCAGAAATATTTTTCTAATTTGAGGCATTTTTTTAAATGGGTGGTGATTACTACATTGTGCTAAAACAGCTTTTATGTAGAACATTGTTTCTTTCTTTGATATATATAACTCATATGTTTGACAGATCTGTGCACAACCCAACTTGAGGCCCCACGTAAGCGTCCTCTAGTGAAGTAGTTAGTTCGTAACGTGTTATAAGTGAGCATATTTTTTCTAAAAGCAGATCTGCAGAGAGCCTTTTCCCAAACATTCCCAGTGCCCTCACCTTAACCAAAATACTCATCCAAAACCTAACCGCACCTAACCTAACCTGATTGTGAAACTAAATCCTGTAAAATTTGCATTTTCTAGTACAGCACAAATGCAAAAACAATGGCTGTTTTGTGTGTTTGGATTTAAAAAAAAAAAAAAAAAAAATCAGAAAAACCCAGTTGTAATAAATGAGACTAGGTGTCCCAGACATTTGAGTGACAGTCAGCACTGCACTGTACTGAGGACAGACCTGGCTCTGGCCTGAGAGAGAAGGTAACAAGACTCTTCACAAAAAATAAGTAAAGAAGGATAAAAACAATAACAAATATTCCTTTCATATTCAGTGCTTTCCGTCTCCTGGTTTTGATAACGTATGACTCTAAAGCTCATTTTACACACGCTATATTGCATATTATTTGCAAGTTTCTCTTCAGCCTCGAGTCGTGCTGATTTCAATAGGGAAAATCTCTTCTCTCATGTTTGCATGCTGTCACTCAAACTCATGAAAGACACTCAACGTCCACTTGAAATCTCACAAATGGTCAGTCGATTGAAGACAGGGTCCGTGATGGCACACAAGGAGATTTGGGCTTTCCTGATCTGCGGTAGGTGGCTTGGTTGGTCATATTTTGGTTTATTTAGTCTGTAATCTTTAAATATACATCAGAATGCAGGTCAATGGACAATTCACCTTTTTACGGAAGAAAGTCAGAGGGAAAATTTGTGTAGAGTAGTAGTTGAGGTACAAAGATGGATTTCATGAAACTGTACATGAAATTCAAGTACAGTTTGCTTGAATTTCATGAAACATAAATATAAATAAATACATAGATAGACACAAACCTTTTTATCCCTGTAAATAACTTGTCAAATACAACAATGTCAAATCATTCACTCTAATATTTGATTTCTTCACATGTATGTTTCTTCCTGTTGTACTTTTTCAGGTCTTAAGGTCGTGCTCTGCTTCCACACTGTGTTCTACCAGTACCACTTTATCAACACAGAAATGACGTGGCCTGCAGCCCGGCAGTACTGCAGACTACACCACCACGACCTGGCAACGTTCACGAGCACGGAGGACATACAGAGAGTCAACAGACCAAGTGACTACGTCTATGCTTGGATCGGACTGTTCGATGACCCTGCTTCATGGAAGAGAATTATGGGTAACGAGTCAAACTCCTGGAGATGGTCTGCTACTGGGACCACCAGCCCTGGAGGGTACCAGTCCTGGGAGGGGGGGGAGCCATACTTCAACTATGCACTTTTCACATGCGTGATTATAATGAACGGAGGGTGGGCTGATGATGACTGTAACCGTTACAGATACTTTGTCTGTTTCACAGGTAAGAGTACGACACTTGGAAAAAGTTGTAATCTAAAGGAGCTGGTGTGTATAACTGCTCAGAGTCTAGCTTTTCCAAAATTTCCAAATGCTAAATAGAAGATATTGGCTGTGTCTGAATGTCCACACTCGTCCCCTGACCTCTGATCCCGTGCACTCATTCAGAGCTCACTACTTTATCCTCACCGCGGGTCACCTGACCCTGGCGTCCAAGTGACAAAAAAGCCTACAAAACTCATTTATGTAATAAATATTGGTAAAATCCATCTGACAAAAACATATTTATGGACAACAAATCACAATTCAAGTCATAGATCTAACAAACAACAACTGGATTCAACTTTTTGCTTTTGATGGTGACTCAAGCTAAGCTAAGTGGCTAACACGAGCAACTTAGCAGCGTATCGGTTTATTTAGTGTTTTGTTCATATTCTCGGGTCAACAGTGCGTTCAGCTCTTCTGCTTCAGTCGTCTTCTGTTCAGTTAAAGACCTGCTGCTGCTGTTTTTCTGACGTGCATTGTGGGAGATTTTGAGTGCAGTAGTTTTTCACCTGCTGGATATTCTGACACCACTAAAAGTAGTGCTGTTTGCAGGGAATAGTGGACATTCAGACGCAGCTAATTAAACTCTTATGTTTAATGACACAGAATGTTAGAGTCGTAGTAGTTTCTGTAAACGACTTTAACCTCTAAAACGTTAGGCCTGTGCGCCTTTTACCTTTAGACATTTTATGCTTGTTTCCTTTTTTGTCATAACTTTACATCTGTTCTTTGGAAGATCTAAAATATCTTAATAATAGAAATATTTATTCTATTTTCCTGTTTAAAACTGCATAACTGATCCCCTGTTTCGGGCCCTTTGATTCCTAGTGGCATTTCAGCATAACAAACACATTTTAAAGAGTGTACAGTGCCACGGGGAGCGAAATGTGACATTTTCTGAGCATGCAAGCCTTGAATGCAGAACAAAATAGGGTCAGAATATGCATAAAAGTATGAGACATTATCAGATTCTAATGGCAATCTTGTTATTTTAAATATAGGACCTCTTCAGCCAGGATCAAAGCATTTCATTTTGGTGGAGTTCTTGAAAACTTGGAGTGAAGCGCTGACATTCTGCAGGACGAATTATGTAGATCTTGCCGTCATTGAAGATGCGTCTGAACTCGCCACAGTCGTAGACCTGATTGGCACAAACTGGGTGTGGATCGGCCTGAGCAGACAGCCCTTTAGATGGTCCGACAACCGCATCGGCCTCTTCAAAAACTGGCTCAATGGTGAACCAGACAACAAGCAAACAATTGAGCACTGCGTTGTGGAAAGTTCTGACATGCAACATCATTGGCTGGATGCTAGATGTGAACTCACACTTCCTATAATCTGCCAAGAAGGTAAAATTGTGTAATTAATGTTTTCAGTTTTTCATTGTGATGTAATAATAGATTCTTTTACACCCAGCGTTAAAAACAAGGACAACTGTGGTAAAGGTTGTTCTTCAGACTGCTGCTGACCTGGCCCATCCAGCGACTAATGCTCAAATCCTAGACAAGGTACATTTACTCACATTTTGAAATCCCTTTTAATTCTTGCAGTGACAGTATCATCTCTTTAATATGAGAGGTTGGTTAACTTGATTTCTAATATTAAGTTGAATTTAAATTGCCCAGGCGGGAGGAAGGTGAGATTGGCTTATTCTGAGGTGATCACGTTCTCCTTTCTCCGGAATGGCGAATCCGCAGAATCGCGCTATTTTAGAAAAGTTATCAGTCCCAGTCGAGTGCCACATGAGAAACCAGACCACTTTGTTGTTCTGGAGCATCTGGAGTGTGGATTTAACAGGGCAGGAGGGTCCACTGATGATGGGGAGGCTGATGATGCCGGCTCCGGCCCAAGTTCCACTTCTGTCCTCCAGGAGATGGTGTGAGAGGATGCGTCATTTAGAAGAATGATCTTATAATAGTCTAAAGTTTGCTCTCTGCATTAGTCTTTTACCAAAATCTCCTTAAAGAGTCAACAAAATGTTGAAGGTCGATTAAAAGGTAAATACAAAAGGACATCTGAACACTAGCAGCAGATACATCTGGTGCAGATCATGTTTTCTCTTGAAGATGACTTTGTACACAGTCCCTGACAAATAAAGACTAAACTAAATCTTCTTACATATTTTCACTGCAGTTTCAATGGACTGGCCCCTCATCCAACTAACGACAGGTTTAAGCTAGAAATACCCTATTTAGATCATGTAATAATGGATATATTACATTATCTAGATAAAGTATTGCTGTCCCAGCCATAAACTAAAATAATACATTGACCTTTGCTAAAATTCAATACTTAGATTGATTAGACATTACTCGTCTATTATTCTGGCGCCACATAATGAAATAACATATATTTTGTTTTGTATTTTAGGTCAACGCCATGTTCAGAACTCTTGGACTTTCTGATGTAAAAGTCAGTTGGAAAAAGTCACCAGTAACATAACAACTATGTTATGTAATATTCATGGTTGAGTGTTGTAAATGTTAGTTTGATTTGTGCATGTAGTGTGTGCAGTGGTATGTGTGTGTCATGATGAAGTCAGAATAACTCTATTATTTACTTACATTACATGACATATTATTATATTATGTTATTTCTGGTGTTAGTGTGAAAGAGGACGATGGATCTGAAATGTAAAGTCAGATTATTGAGTCTCACACAGGCAAAGCTCTGACAGAAGGACAGTAAGAAAGCTCTGAGACTGATCAAATAAGAGAAGAGAAGCTTCATTTGTCCCACAATGGGGGAAATCCCAGTGTTGTGACACATATTAGACAGAAACACAGATTAGAAACAGAAGTGAGTTTATATATTTATACGGGAGTGAATCAATTTGTGTGATGTAGATTTGTAACAATATTTACGATAGTAACCAATCGTTCAATAACTGATAATCCGTATAACACTTTTGGGATGGGGTTCAATATCATCTTTACTTTTTCTTTGCACTAATGAATGTGCCTTTTTATTGTACATTAACATGAGCTGGAATGAGTCAAATAAGTCACTTTTAGGACTGTAGATACTAACTCTCCTCTTAAAGTGGAACTAAACCCAAACGTGAGCCAGGATAGAAAACATGCTTTATTTCTCTAATTGTATAAGTGAGTCTTACTTCACAAGTCATTAACCTTAGCATCAGTATATCGACATATAATGTACGTGCTTTTCTAAATGTACATCCTATATATTCTATTCTAATAAATGTATAATTGTTTGAACATCGTTATTATGTCTCATGTTGTTTACTCAGAGTTAACCTGGTTTATTCAATTACATTACATTTAATTTACTTCAGTAACGCCCAAAATCACAACAGCAGTTTTCTTGGAGGGCGACAGTGAAATACGAATAATGTTCATAGGGACTTGGCAATGTCCCAGGGTCCCCTGTCCTCAGACCTGTCCTCAGACCTGTCCTCAGACCTGTCCTCAGACCTGTCCTCAGACCTGTCCTTTGACCTGTCCTTAGACCTGTCCTCAGACCTGTCCTCAGACCTGTCCTTAGACCTGTCCTCAGACCTGTCCTTAGACCTGTCCTCAGACTTGTCCTTAGACCTGTCCTTAGACCTGTCCTCAGACCTGTCCTTAGACCTGTCCTTAGACCTGTCCTCAGACCTGTCCTCAGACCTGTCCTCAGACCTGTCCTCAGACCTGTCCTTTGACCTGTCCTTAGACCTGTCCTCAGACCTGTCCTCAGACCTGTCCTTAGACCTGTCCTCAGACCTGTCCTTAGACCTGTCCTCAGACTTGTCCTTAGACCTGTCCTTAGACCTGTCCTCAGACCTGTCCTTAGACCTGTCCTCAGACCTGTCCTCAGACCTGTCCTTAGACCTGTCCTCAGACTTGTCCTTAGACCTGTCCTTAGACCTGTCCTCAGACCTGTCCTTAGACCTGTCCTCAGACCTGTCCTTTGACCTGTCCTTAGACCTGTCCTCAGACCTGTCCTCTGACCTGTCCTTAAACCTGTCCTTAGACCTGTCCTTTGACCTGTCCTTAGACCTGTCCTTTGACCTGTCCTCAGACCTGTCCTTAGACCTGTCCTTTGACCTGTCCTTAGACCTGTCCTCAGACCTGTCCTTTGACCTGTCCTTAGACCTGTCCTTAGACCTGTCCTTAAACCTGTCCTCAGACCTGTCCTCAGACCTGTCCTCAGACCTGTCCTTAGACCTGTCCTTTGACCTGTCCTCAGACCTGTCATTTGACCTGTCCTTAGACCTGTCCTTTGACCTGTCCTCAGACCTGTCCTTAGACCTGTCCTTAGACCTGTCCTTAAACCTGTCCTTAGACCTGTCCTCAGACTTGTCCTCAGACCTGTCCTCAGACCTGTCCTCAGACCTGTCCTTAGACCTGTCCTCAGACCTGTCCTCAGACTTGTCCTCAGACCTGTCCTTAAACCTGTCCTTAGACCTGTCCTCAGACCTGTCCTCAGACCTGTCCTCACACTTGTCCTTAGACTTGTCCTCAGACCTGTCCTTAGACCTGTCCTCAGACTTGTCCTCAGACCTGTCCTCAGACCTGTCCTTAGACCTGTCCTCAGACTTGTCCTCAGACTTGTCCTTAGACCTGTCCTTAGACCTGTCCTCAGACCTGTCCTCAGACCTGTCCTTAGACCTGTCCTTAGACCTGTCCTTAAATCTGTCCTTAGACCTGTCCTCAGACCTGTCCTCAGACCTGTCCTCAGACTTGTCCTTAGACCTGTCCTTAGACCTGTCCTTAGACCTGTCATCAGACCTGTCCTTAGACCTGTCCTCAGACCTGTCCTCAGACTTGTCCTCAGACCTGTCCTCAGACCTGTCCTCAGACCTGTCCTTAGACCTGTCCTTAGACCTGTCCTTAGACCTGTCCTTAGACCTGTCCTCAGACCTGTCCTTAGACCTGTCCTCAGACCTGTCCTTTGACCTGTCCTTAGACCTGTCCTCAGACCTGTCCTTAGACCTGTCCTCAGACCTGTCCTCAGACCTGTCCTTAGACCTGTCCTCAGACCTGTCCTTAGACCTGTCCTCAGACCTGTCCTCACACTTGTCCTTAGACTTGTCCTCAGACCTGTCCTTAGACCTGTCCTCAGACCTGTCCTTAGACCTGTCCTCAGACTTGTCCTCAGACCTGTCCTCAGACTTGTCCTTAGACCTGTCCTTTGACCTGTCCTCAGACCTGTCCTTTGACCTGTCCTCAGACTTGTCCTTAGACCTGTCCTTAGACCTGTCCTTAGACCTGTCCTTAGACTTGTCCTTTGACCTGTCCTTAGACCTGTCCTCAGACTTGTCCTTTGACCTGTCCTTAGACCTGTCCTCAGACCTGTCCTTAGACCTGTCCTTAGACCTGTCCTTTGACCTGTCCTCAGACCTGTCCTTAGACCTGTCCTTAGACCTGTCCTTAAACCTGTCCTTAGACCTGTCCTAAGACTTGTCCTCAGACCTGTCCTCAGACCTGTCCTCATAACTGTCCTCAGACCTGTCCTTAGACCTGTCCTCAGACCTGTCCTTAGACCTGTCCTCAGACCTGTCGTTAGACCTGTCCTCAGACCTGTCCTCAGACTTGTCCTCAGACCTGTCCTCAGACTTGTCCTCAGACCTGTCCTCACACCTGTCCTCAGACCTGTCCTCAGACCTGTCCTTATACCTGTCCTCAGACCTGTCCTCAGACTTGTCCTCAGACCTGTCCTCAGACTTGTCCTTAGACTTGTCCTCAGACCTGTCCTCAGACTTGTCCTCAGACCTGTCCTCAGACTTGTCCTTAGACTTGTCCTCAGACCTGTCCTCAGACCTGTCCTCAGACTTGTCCTTAGACTTGTCCTCAGACCTGTTTTTTAGACCTGTCCTCAGACCTGTTCTTAGACCTGTCCCCAGACTTGTCCTCAGACCTGTCCTCAGACCTGTCCTTAGACCTGTCCTCAGACCTGTCCTTAGACCTGTCCTTAGACCTGTCCTTAGACCTATCCTCAGACCTGTCCTCAGACCTGTCCTTAGACCTGTCCTCAGACCTGTCCTCAGACTTGTCCTTAGACCTGTCCTTAAACCTGTCCTTAGACCTGTCCTTAGACCTGTCCTCAGACCTGTCCTCAGACCTGTCTTCAGACTTGTCCTCAGACCTGTCCTCAGACCTGTCCTTAGACCTGTCCTCAGACCTGTCCTCAGACTTGTCCTTAGACCTGTCCTTAGACCTGTCCTTAGACCTGTCCTTAGACCTGTCCTCAGACCTGTCCTTAGACCTGTCCTTTGACCTGTCCTCAGACTTGTCCTTAGACCTGTCCTTAGACCTGTCCTCAGACCTTTCGTTAGACCTGTCCTCAGACTTGTCCTCAGACCTGTCCTCAGACTTGTCCTCAGACCTGTCCTCACACCTGTCCTCAGACCTGTCCTCAGACCTGTCCTTATACCTGTCCTCAGACCTGTCCTCAGACCTGTCCTCAGACTTGTCCTCAGACCTGTCCTCAGACCTGTCCTCAGACTTGTCCTCAGACTTGTCCTCAGACCTGTCCTCAGACCTGTCCTCAGACCTGTCCTCAGACTTGTCCTTAGACTTGTCCTCAGACCTGTCCTCAGACCTGTTCTTAGACCTGTCCTCAGACTTGTCCTCAGACCTGTCCTCAGACCTGTCCTTAGACTTGTCCTCAGACCTGTCCTTAGACCTGTCCTCAGACCTGTCCTCAGACTTGTCCTCAGACCTGTCCTCAGACTTGTCCTCAGACCTGTCCTCAGACTTGTCCTCAGACCTGTCCTCAGACCTGTTCTTAGACCTGTCCTCAGACTTGTCCTCAGACCTGTCCTCAGACCTGTCCTTAGACTTGTCCTCAGACCTGTCCTTAGACCTGTCCTCAGACCTGTCCTCAGACTGTTCCTCAGACCTGTCCTCAGACTTGTCCTCAGACCTGTCCTCAGACTTGTCCTCAGACCTGTCCTCAGACCTGTCCTTAGACCTGTCCTCAGACCTGTCCTCAGACCTGTCCTCAGACTTGTCCTCAGACCTGTCCTCAGACTTGTCCTCAGACCTGTCCTCAGACCTGTCCTCAGACCTGTCCTCAGACCTGTCCTCAGACTTGTCCTCAGACCTGTCCTCAGACCTGTCCTCAGACTTGTCCTCAGACCTGTCCTCAGACCTGTCCTCAGACCTGTCCTCAGACCTGTCCTCAGACTTGTCCTCAGACCTGTCCTCAGACTTGTCCTCAGACCTGTCCTCAGACCTGTCCTTAGACCTGTCCTCAGACCTGTCCTCAGACTTGTCCTCAGACCTGTCCTCAGACCTGTCCTTAGACCTGTCCTCAGACCTGTCCTCAGACCTGTCCTCAGACTTGTCCTCAGACCTGTCCTCAGACTTGTCCTCAGACCTGTCCTTAAACCTGTCCTTAGACCTGTCCTCAGACTTGTCCTCAGACCTGTCCTCAGACCTGTCCTCAGACCTGTCCTTAGACCTGTCCTCAGACCTGTCCTCAGACTTGTCCTCAGACCTGTCCTTAGACCTGTCCTTAGACCTGTCCTCAGACCTGTCCTCAGACCTGTCCTCACACTTGTCCTTAGACTTGTCCTCAGACCTGTCCTTAGACCTGTCCTCAGACTTGTCCTCAGACCTGTCCTCAGACCTGTCCTTAGACCTGTCCTCAGACTTGTCCTCAGACCTGTCCTCAGACTTGTCCTTAGACCTGTCCTTTGACCTGTCCTCAGACCTGTCCTTTGACCTGTCCTCAGACTTGTCCTTAGACCTGTCCTTAGACCTGTCCTTAGACCTGCCCTTAGACTTGTCCTTTGACCTGTCCTTAGACCTGTCCTCAGACTTGTCCTTTGACCTGTCCTTAGACCTGTCCTCAGACCTGTCCTTAGACCTGTCCTTAGACCTGTCCTTTGACCTGTCCTCAGACCTGTGCTTAGACCTGTCCTTAGACCTGTCCTTAAACCTGTCCTTAGACCTGTCCTCAGACTTGTCCTCAGACCTGTCCTCAGACCTGTCCTCATAACTGTCCTCAGACCTGTCCTTAGACCTGTCCTCAGACCTGTCCTTAGACCTGTCCTCAGACCTGTCCTTAGACCTGTCCTCAGACCTGTCGTTAGACCTGTCCTCAGACCTGTCCTCAGACTTGTCCTCAGACCTGTCCTCAGACTTGTCCTCAGACCTGTCCTCACACCTGTCCTCAGACCTGTCCTTATACCTGTCCTCAGACCTGTCCTCAGACTTGTCCTCAGACCTGTCCTCAGACTTGTCCTTAGACTTGTCCTCAGACCTGTCCTCAGACTTGTCCTCAGACCTGTCCTCAGACTTGTCCTTAGACTTGTCCTCAGACCTGTCCTCAGACCTGTCCTCAGACCTGTCCTCAGACTTGTCCTTAGACTTGTCCTCAGACCTGTCCTCAGACCTGTCCTCAGACTTGTCCTCAGACTTGTCCTCAGACTTGTCCTTAGACTTGTCCTCAGACCTGTCCTCAGACTTGTCCTCAGACCTGTCCTCAGACTTGTCCTTAGACTTGTCCTCAGACTTGTCCTTAGACTTGTCCTCAGACCTGTTCTTAGACCTGTCCTCAGACCTGTTCTTAGACCTGTCCCCAGACTTGTCCTCAGACCTGTCCTCAGACCTGTCCTTAGACCTGTCCTTAGACCTGTCCTTAGACCTGTCCTTAGACCTGTCCTCAGACCTGTCCTTAGACCTGTCCTGAGACCTGTCCTTAGACCTATCCTCAGACCTGTCCTCAGACCTGTCCTTAGACCTGTCCTTAGACCTGTCCTCAGACCTGTCCTCAGACTTGTCCTTAGACCTGTCCTTAAACCTGTCCTTAGACCTGTCCTTAGACCTGTCCTCAGACCTGTCCTCAGACCTGTCTTCAGACTTGTCCTTAGACCTGTCCTCAGACCTGTCCTCAGACCTGTCCTTAGACCTGTCCTCAGACCTGTCCTCAGACTTGTCCTTAGACCTGTCCTTAGACCTGTCCTTAGACCTGTCCTTAGACCTGTCCTCAGACCTGTCCTTAGACCTGTCCTTTGACCTGTCCTCAGACTTGTCCTCAGACCTGTCCTCAGATCTTTCGTTAGACCTGTCCTCAGACTTGTCCTCAGACCTGTCCTCAGACTTGTCCTCAGACCTGTCCTCACACCTGTCCTCAGACCTGTCCTCAGACCTGTCCTTATACCTGTCCTCAGACCTGTCCTCAGACCTGTCCTCAGACTTGTCCTCAGACCTGTCCTCAGACCTGTCCTCAGACTTGTCCTCAGACTTGTCCTCAGACCTGTCCTCAGACCTGTCCTCAGACCTGTCCTCAGACTTGTCCTTAGACTTGTCCTCAGACCTGTCCTCAGACCTGTTCTTAGACCTGTCCTCAGACTTGTCCTCAGACCTGTCCTCAGACCTGTTCTTAGACTTGTCCTCAGACCTGTCCTTAGACCTGTCCTCAGACCTGTCCTCAGACTTGTCCTCAGACCTGTCCTCAGACTTGTCCTCAGACCTGTCCTCAGACTTGTCCTCAGACCTGTCCTCAGACCTGTCCTTAGACCTGTCCTCAGACCTGTCCTCAGACCTGTCCTCAGACTTGTCCTCAGACCTGTCCTCAGACTTGTCCTCAGACCTGTCCTCAGACCTGTCCTCAGACTTGTCCTCAGACCTGTCCTCAGACTTGTCCTCAGACCTGTCCTCAGACCTGTCCTTAGACCTGTCCTCAGACCTGTCCTCAGACCTGTCCTCAGACTTGTCCTCAGACTTGTCCTCAGACCTGTCCTCAGACCTGTCCTTAGACCTGTCCTCAGACCTGTCCTCAGACTTGTCCTCAGACCTGTCCTCAGACCTGTCCTTAGACCTGTCCTCAGACCTGTCCTCAGACCTGTCCTCAGACTTGTCCTCAGACCTGTCCTCAGACTTGTCCTCAGACCTGTCCTCAGACCTGTTCTTAGACCTGTCCTCAGACTTGTCCTCAGACCTGTCCTCAGACCTGTCCTTAGACTTGTCCTCAGACCTGTCCTTAGACCTGTCCTCAGACCTGTCCTCAGACTTGTCCTCAGACCTGTCCTCAGACTTGTCCTCAGACCTGTCCTCAGACTTGTCCTCAGACCTGTCCTCAGACCTGTCCTCAGACTTGTCCTCAGACCTGTCCTTAGACCTGTCCTCAGACCTGTCCTTAGACCTGTCCTCAGACCTGTCCTCAGACCTGTCCTCAGACTTGTCCTCAGACCTGTCCTCAGACCTGTCCTCAGACTTGTCCTCAGACCTGTCCTCAGACCTGTCCTTAGACTTGTCCTCAGACCTGTCCTTAGACCTGTCCTCAGACCTGTCCTCAGACTTGTCCTCAGACCTGTCCTCAGACTTGTCCTCAGACCTGTCCTCAGACCTGTCCTTAGACCTGTCCTCAGACCTGTCCTCAGACCTGTCCTCAGACCTGTCCTCAGACCTGTCCTCAGACTTGTCCTCAGACCTGTCCTCAGACCTGTCCTTAGACCTGTCCTCAGACTTGTCCTCAGACCTGTCCTCAGACCTGTCCTCAGACTTGTCCTCAGACCTGTCCTCAGACTTGTCCTCAGACCTGTCCTCAGACTTGTCCTCAGACCTGTCCTCAGACTTGTCCTCAGACCTGTCCTCAGACTTGTCCAAATTAAGTCCAAATGTAATTTTGTTTCCATTTGTCTGATATTTGTTACTTTGTCAGTCCAGTCCTTGATCGTTGGTGAGGTTTGTGTCATCGTCACTAATAGTACGTTTCGACAGTGTCTCTGCTTCGCTTTAAAACTACAAACACTTAAAACATCGCTGCATCGCTCGCTCTGATTGGCCAGAGCTCAAAGAATACACTGACTGCCATTTTAAGATGTGTCTTTAATCAAGTTCTGTACAAAAAACTGAGCTAAGATTATACTGAAACCATATTAAAGAGTCCAAACTAGTGTACTTTTTATTTTTACTTAAGTTCAGATTTGGTCCCAGTACTTGTACTCTTAATTGAGTACAAATATTCAGTACTCTTTCCAACACGGCTTGTACTCCATTCACAGTTCAGTACTAAACTACTCATACATCTAGTAACCATGGACCTTTACATCCATGACATGAATATGAACAGAATATGATTAGGTTAAATGCAGACTCCATTATAACACTGTAATGTCGTGATCCACATTAAACCTCACCCTTTCTAGAAATACATATTTCCATCCGAGTCATTTGAATGGATGACGAACAAACAAATCCTGGTCATAAACAAAGTGGCACAGCCATCGGACGACTGAGATCGACTGAGATTGTGGACTGACAAGGCTCTTTAGTTGTAAAGCTCATTTTCCATATTATCTGGCGACCTTTATGATTACATATCAATTCATTTGAATAGAATAGCTCGAAATAGATAGTGATGAACAGGCATTTTGGGATTCTCTCATCCCTCCTGCTTTATGGTAAGAGTCCACCTTATCATTTTGTTCTTATTGTGCACAACTAAAGCTAAAGAGTATCACTAAGACTATTGGGTCTGTTTTAAGATAGTTTCTTCTTAGTGTTGTTCTAATTTATCCCATTGTACTTATAGTTTTGGCAAGACACAAAGCTATCTCTTCAGATATGAACCAAATCTACAACTATTGGATGTTGTTTTCTGCTTTTCTAATCTCCATTGAACTCTTGCTTGTTCCAAACAACCAGGGCTCATCCGTGTGCAATGTCAGATTGAGTACCACTACGTGGACAGGACCCTGAGTTGGAAAGATGCTCGGGAGTTCTGCAGAGAGCACTACACTGACCTGGCCACTATGGAAAATGCAGAGGATGTGAAAAGAGTACAAATACCTTCTGGCGCCTGGGCCTGGATCGGACTGTTCGATGACCCTGCTTCATGGAAAGGGGTGATGACCACTGACTCAAACTCCTGGAGATGGTCTTCCACTGGGACCACCAGCCCTGGAGGTTACCAGAACTGGGCCTCCGCTCAACCAGATAATTATGGTGGAAAAGAATCTTGTGTCTACATTCAAAACGGCTTCTGGAGGGATCAAGACCAGTGCCAGTCCATTGCACTTCTTTTGTTACTATGGTAAGTTGCTTTAATGCCCCACATCTCTACACTCTATTCTCTATAATAATCTAGCAACTTCAATTATGCTCACATTAAAATTGATAGACTGATATTCTAATACAAAGATAGTATATTTGTTAGTTAATAAAGTGAATCATTTATTTCTGACACTCTTATATTGCCAAAAGTTATCATCTCAATATTCAGATGATTCACACTTTTTCAATTCTTTGCGTTTGGTGACCACGCCCTCCACTAAACTCAGACAGAACCATGGAATCAGATCGGTTTATTTCTGTGATGCTTGTGAAACAAATGAGCGAATCAAATGTTCGATTCGTTTAGAGGGAGTTTTGAGTTTCTCTTGTAGATTCTGCAGACGTCCACTTGTGATATAGTTTGCCTTTTGTCCTTTTAACCACTTGTTTGTTTTGATATGGATGGACCATGCTAGTCCCTGGTTGACTAATCCACCTCAACGTCAATCATGGCCATCTGAGCCTAACCCTTAAAACGATGACCTGACTGATGTCGATCTCCGTAAAATACTGAGATATCATTCTGGACTTTCCGAGCAATCAAACATTCCTGTCAATGTCTTGGTTGAGGTTCAAGTATCACACAAAATAAACCTTAAATTAAAATATACCACAAAAGGGCATACATGTTATTTTATACCCGTGGAAAAAGAACGAAACGTTTCGACTCTCATCCAAGAGACATTTATCCTGTTCCGTGAAGGGCAGGGCCTGGTGGGCAGGGACCGGAGAGCCTGTCAAACTAGCCTCTTCTTTAACCTCCAGTAGGAAACAAAGAGGTGTAGTTTCGGTTGAAACCACAGAAAAGGATAAATATCTAAATTTGCAGATTGACAATGACTCTTGGATGAGAGTCCAGATGAAATTTATACTCTTTGGTCAACTTTTTATTGTTTGAATTTCACAATACACTGAATATTCTAATTTATTTGTTACATTTTTCAATATGTTCCACCTCTACAAGCAATATTTCACTCTAGAACATACACTTGCTTCTAACATTTCCCTTCTCTCTCAACTCAGTTCAACTGTCAGGCCTTAAACAGTACATTCTGATCACCGATCCGATGACCTGGTCCCAGTCCCAGTCCTACTGCAGACAGAACTACCACGACCTGGCCATGATCGAGACTTCGGCTGAAAACCAAGCTGTGACGGACCTTCTTTCTACCACCACAACCTCTGTGTGGATCGGCCTGGACCGGATCTCCTGGAGGTGGTCCAACGGCAGCCCCAGTACCTACATGAAGTGGTTACAACCGGAGCCAAACAATCATGGATCCGAATTCTGTGCTTCTCAGACTTCAAGCTTTTCCTGGAATGATTTACACTGTTCAACTCTGGGGAACTTTGTCTGCCAAAAAGGTAACAGCCTGGTCCCGAAATGAACAAGGCAAGACAAGGGAAGTTTATTTGTAGAGCACATTTCAGAAACAAGGCAATTGAAAGTGCTTCACAGCAGGAAAAATGTATTACAATCACAAAGAAATTACAGAGGTCACAAAACAGTTTGAGTTTGACTCTGGCACCAGCAGGAGGCCGGTCCATGTTTAGTCCTGACTCTGGCACCAGCAGGAGGCCGGTCCATGTTTAGTCCTGACTCTGGCACCAGCAGGAGGCTGGTCCATGTGACTCTGGCACCAGCAGGAGGCTGGTCCATGTGACTCTGGCACCAGCAGGAGGCCAGTCCCTGAGGTCCTCAGAGTCCGAGATGGTTCATATGGCACTAACATGTCTGAGATGTACTTTGGTGCTAGGCCATGGAGAGACTTGTACACAAGCAGAGCTGTTTAAAGTCTCTTCTTTGAGCCACAGGGGGCAGTGCAGAGACCTGAGAACAGGACTAATGTGATGGTACTTCCTGGTTCTAGTCAGGACTAATGTGATGGTAACTATGCTGGGGGAAGTATGTCAGCTTGAGCACTATCCTCTTCTTCTTCTGACTACTTATGCTATCAAACAATATTTATTTTTTGATTCCACTTGCAAACTGTTCACCGCCTTCTTTTCTTTCTCTCACTCCTGAGGACCTGTGGACCCAGATGCCCCTCCCCTGGTGAAGTGGTCCCTGCCCTGTGTGGACGGTCCCTCATCTGCCTGAAGAGTGGCTCCAGTTCGCCTCAGTCGGTCCCTCTTCTGCCTGAAGAGTGGGTCCAGCTCGACTCAGACGGTCCCTCTTCTGCCTGAAGAGTGGGTCCAGCTCGACTCAGACGGTCCCTCTTCTGCCTGAAGAGTGGGTCCAGCTCGACTCAGACGGTCCCTCTTCTGCCTGAAGAGTGGGTCCAGCTCCAGTCTCCTTGTGTCCGTCTGTCCGTCTGTGAGAGTCGGATCTCTCCTTCACTGGAACTCCTCCAGGTTTCTACGCTTTTTTCCCAAAGAGGTTTTTTTGTAGTTTTTCCTGGCCGAGAAGGAGAGTCTAAGGACAGAGGACCCTGGGACATCGTCCCTCGCCACCACAGACATTGTCTGACTTCATCGCCACCACAGACATTGTTGATTCATTTCTCCCTGTGGCCCTCAGAGGCAACTGTTGTTGTGATTTTGGGCCTTACAAAAATAAATTGATTTGATTTGATTTGATACTTCCTGGTTTTAAACAGGACTAATGTGATCATACTTCCTGGTTCTAGTCAGGACCCGAGCAGCAGCGTTCTGGATGTACTGCAGCTGTTTTACAGCTCGTTTGGAGAGACCAGTGAGCAGGCCGTTACAGTAGTCTAATCTACTGGAGACAAACGCATGGATAAGTCTCTCTAAATCTGGTTTTGACAGTATATTTTTGATTTTGGCAACGTTTTTTAGATGGTAAAAAGCTGCTGATGTTATTGATTTGATGTTGTTTTGTCTGAGTCCATTATTACACCCAGATTTCTAATTTGGTTTGTAGGTTTTAGACCGAGACTCTGGAGGTGACACTAACACTTTCTCTTTGTTTCTGTGACAAAGACGATGATTTCAGTCTTGTCTGAGTTCAGCTGGAGAAAGTTGTTTTGCTCCACAAACTGATCTGTTGGATGCAGTGACAGAGTGAATCTACTGGTCCATATTCACCTGCGACAGTGAAACATAGATCTGACTCGTCTGCATCATTGTGATTGGACACATTTTCACTGCGTATCATGTGACCTAACGGCAGCATGTAGAGACTGAACAGACGGGGACCCAGGACTGACCTGTGAGTGAGCGGTGCTATCAAACTGTATCAGAGAAAACCAACTCCAACTGCAAAACAATTCTACCTGTGTGTATAAAAAGTGACCTGAACTTGATTGATTTTCTGAATTTAAGCAGGTTTCTTGGCGCTTGATGACACAAAATGTTGTGCTTTTTTCAGGTAATTAGTGACTACGGCATAAGTAGATCATCATCATTGTACATTTTGTTCATCACCACAATGTTTTTTAAAATATATACATGAACAAAAAACACGACCAGAGAGAAGAACAAAAATATGAATTATTATTATTATCATAAATCAAAACGTCCAACAAATTACAACATAAAAAGTCACAACATTTAAGGCCCATTTAGTCCAAAGTCGGTCAAATTTGTCCATTTTCAAAATAAATCTGAAGGTCATTTTTTCCATTCGTCTGATGTCTGTTCCGATGCCAGTCCAGTTTCTTTCATTTCCTGCGGTCAGAAGTAAATTCACAAGGTATCCATTTATTGTGGCCATGGCAGGAGTTTGGAGGCCCAAATGGATGGCAATGTCAAAAACAGTTTGCAGAACATTATTCATTTCAATTTTCAGCATTTCCTCATGAATAATGGGCACTTTGACACGGTGTGACACATTATTCCAGCAAAACTCCCCCCAGACATGTGATTTTGATGTCCTCCTCTAGGATGTACACGCGTTTTCTCACTCTTTGTCTGTCAAAACAATATTACCTTCTCTTTCCCATTGGTTTTTAACATATTTAATAGAGCAGTGGATTAGAAATGCATTGATTGTAATCCAGACCCTGAATCTAAGGTCAGTTCTACTGCAAGATCTTTCATTTTACTGTTTTCGTCTGTTTGTAGATATAAAAACTTCAAGTGCCAAGATTATTTTATTATTGAGTATTTGGTGTATGAAATTTCCCCATGTGGGACAATAAAGGAATATCTTATCTTATCTTATCTTATTAAAGTCACACTCCGAACAGAGGCTGATATGGCAAATCCTGTTGTTTATCAGAGTTTCCTAAAAGTGGTAAGTTCAGTTTAGTTTAAGTACTGAGCAAGTCGTCTACTGTCTATCAAAATGAATCTGTTCGAACTGTCGTTTTTATTCAGCTTGAAGATAAACTTGGCTCTGGTTTCTCAACAAGATGGAGCATCCCACCCACAAAAGAAGAGAAGAAGTCCAAGAACGCTGTCTGCAATTTTAATGCTTAAGAACTTGTAAATAATGTACATTTGTTGGCCATGCAGATAAGAACATGCTTGAGTATTTGGTGTATGGTAGAGATGCTTTGAGTATCTGCCTATACCTGATGCAAAGACAAATATTCTGCATTAATACTCTTGTTATTGGCCTTTAAACGTGTTCCCGAGAACATTTAATTTGAAATCTCATGTTTTAGAACTTAAAATGATGTATCTACCAAAAGCACACACTCTTTTTACACTCATCAGGAATCATGTTAGCACTTCCATCTACTGGCAGCAGAAGATAAATAAACCTAGCTTTCCACTGGCATGTTGTACACTCAGTTGTAATCAATATGATTCAATATGCTGTAAACATATTTGGAGATCTACCTTATGATGTCATAAAACTGGGGGCAATGGTTAAACGCTCAAAGTCAATTTGGCATAATACTACATGTACTTTCTTTAAAGCTAGTAGAGTTTCTGGGGTTTTACTACAAGAATGAGAATCTAAAAATGTCAAACAAAGCTAGATTAAAAAAAGCATTGATCCAATTCATAATTCTGTCCCATAGTCCAAGAGTCTCACTTGTGTGCAAGAGCTTAACCCTTGAACTCGGATTAAATTCATCATTTGCCTCAACATTTCTCAAACAATAATGACAAAATGAAAGAAGTTTGTTTGAAGTCTTTGCAAATTTATTAAGAATAAAAAATAAACCAAAATAAGGACCTGTACATAAGTATTTACTCCCCGCAGTAGTGACTTAAAAGTGTTTTAAGTCTCAGCTTAAGGCCCACTTTTATTGAGTTGTGTGATCTTTTGTGTTTTTATTTAATCTTTTTCTTTCATTGTTTTATTTTCTTTCGATTCATAGTTTTAGATGATTTATTTACTCTCATATTGTATTTATTTATGTTGTATCATTATGGTCAGGAGCTCTCGTAGAGCAAGTTTATTGAATGTTTGTGCAGCACTTTGGAAACATCTCAGTTTATAAAAATGTGCTGTATAATAAAGTTGATTGAACTGGATTGTTTTTGCTCAATACTTTGTTGAAGCATCTTTGGACCTCCCACTCCTCCTCTGGAGCTCCATCAGGTTGGACGTTGAGCGTCTCTCCAGAGATGTTCAGTTGGGTTTAAGTCTAGGCTCTGACTGGGCCACTCAAGGACATTCACAGAGTCAGAATGTTGGCTCGTTGTAGGGTCCATGTCGTGGCATGATCACACCACATTGACCCACAGACTCTGGAGAGGTTTCGCCGGTCTTTCCTTCCTGCTGCTGTCAGCAGGGGTGTCACTAGAGACTGGTGGGATCAGGGGCTCAGCCCAGGCTGATAAACATATTTCAATGTGTGTGTTCCAATTTTAAAGTTTGTGAGTATTTTTATAAACAATTGTGGCAAATAAAGATCTGATAATTTGTCAGATCTGATCTGATAATAAGTGCTACTGGTAAATGGTAGTCTCCACTAGTTCTATAATTTTAATCAACATAAGCAATTCATATCATAAATAAAAAGCATCTTTAGCAATCTTAAGCTTTAAATCCTTGATATCTATTCATTTTAAATACATTAAATCCTCTTAAAAGTAAGTACAATCAGTTGGACTGATTTAAAAAGCCAAAAACACGTTACTCTTTGTGGCTAGGTGTTTTTTTTTTTTTTTTTATTTGATTAATTTGATTGTATTTCTGTTTCTGTCATTTTTTTGTGATTTTAATGTATTTTTCTTGCTGTGAAGCACTTTGAATTGCCTTGTGTATGAAATGTGCTCTACAAATAAACTTGCCTTGCCTTATTGTAATTTCCTATACGTTGAGGTGAAATCTGTATTCTAGTGAATTTTAGATGTACTATTTAATCAGGCCATTGCCCTTTATGGTCGAGGCCCGAGGCCCCTGCCTCCTGGTGATGGGCCAAACGAGTTGAGAAACCGACACATGTTTCCAGCTCTGAAAGTGACGCCTGTGTCGAGCTGTGTCACTCTGTGTGTCACAAAAGAAGTCACGTGACCAACACATCTACTGTGTCATTTGGTGTCGCTCGTGTCAGTCTGTCGCTTTGTGGTTCACTTGTGATGAATATTTGCCGGTTCCTCTTTGAGGGGTAATTGTGATTGTTCACAAGAATAACCTCTGCAAGCCCTTTTTTACTAATATTTTTACATTCATTATGAGTCACTTCTCATATTACAGCCTCTGTATTGTACAATAGGCTGTTATTTATTTTAATTACTAAGATTGAGTGACTTTATCACTAAGTTATCTCATATTTGTTGCTCCTCAGAACATACTCAGTGTTTGCATTTTTGAATGAAGGATCGTAGTGTTAACGCATCTGCTTAAGAAGCAGTAGGTCTACCTTTTTTAGACCACCAGATGGTGCAATATAGAGCAACAGTGTCAATACTGTGGGGAATGTGACACACGCACCTTCACTACGCCTCCTTAGACTGTACTCTCAGTAGTTATGGAACCGCCACACTTGGAACCTTCCCACTTACTCACTTACTCAAAGTACTTTGAAGCGCTTCAAAGTACTTCCACCTTAGCAATGTGTTCTTCCGAACCAGTCAGAGAAGGTTCCTCCTGGTTAAGGTCTGCGGGGTAGATTAAGGTATCTAGATTAAAGTCTCCAGACACACTTGGAGGATGCACACAAAGACCTAAAATAAAGACCTAAAATAATAACAGAGTACCGCCATGGGTAACCGTGTACCGCATGAGGACTATGAATGGGTGTACACAGACCAGCCTCATGCCGAAAGGAGGAAAGAGATCCTTGGTATGTAAACTTTAACTTACCAGTTGTGCATTTAAAAAAAATAAATGTATAATTGACTTAGTTGTGCAGGGAACCAAGCATGTCAACTTGAACTGAAGATGCTGCAATTAGGTGGATTAATGTCTGGAGTCATTCAAGAGTACAGGTCCGAGGTCAGGCTGTTAAAAACACTTCTGATCTCATCTATGGTGGATTACGTTACGGTATATGTCACATACAAATTGACTCATATACTCCAATACTCTGGAAATACTAATGATTTCCATGATGATGCTTTTATGCTGTATACAAATATTTTCACGTCTCTGCGCAACTTCCTGGCACTCACTTTTGTGCAGGAGTGAATTTATTAAGAAAGCAAATTAGTTATCATATTTAGTTCTATTTCAATTTCATTGCATTGCGCAGGAGGATTTATTCATGTGTAATGATTCATCTTCAATAACTCAAGAGTGCTGTAACGGGACTTGGTGTGGACCAAGCTCTAGGGTTGAATGATTTACTCTGAAGCGTCACAC
Organism: Eucyclogobius newberryi; assembly: GCF_026437365.1. Classification (NCBI taxonomy): domain Eukaryota; kingdom Metazoa; phylum Chordata; class Actinopteri; order Gobiiformes; family Gobiidae; genus Eucyclogobius; species Eucyclogobius newberryi. The sequence goes on from NW_027315801.1 coordinate 1,614,543, forward strand.
TCTCATTGGAGTCTACTTCAGGCCTGCTCTGTGCAGGGCTCTGCCTGTACTTTTGTGGAACACAGTGGTCACATGACTGTGCCTGTCTCAGCATCACTTCCTCATGACACAACTCTCTTGATGAGGCCCTGAAATGGCTAAATATCCCGCTTCTTTTTTTTCTTTTTTTTAATAAACATTTTTTTTATTTTACATATACTGTACAACAAGGACTATAACAAGAAAAAACAAACAAAAACAATACATGAATGAAAGAAACACCCCACATACACACACATATGACATAAATAAAAAAAAAATAAAAAATACAATAAACAAGAGTGGACAGAGTGGCTCGTCATTTTCAGTCTTATTTCATTATTCCCATATGTTTAATTTTCTTTCAATAGTGCCATGATTTGACTCAGAGAGTCTGAGTGGTCACAGTGGTCACTGTGGTCACAGTGGTCACTGTGGTCACTGTGGTCACAGTGGTCACAGTGGTCACTGTGGTCACAGTGGTCACTGTGGTCACAGTGGTCACTGTGGTCACTGTGGTCACAGTGGTCACTGTGGTCACAGTGGTCACTGTGGTCACAGTGGTCACTGTGGTCACTGTGGTCACTGTGGTCACAGTGGTCACTGTGGTCACTGTGGTCACTGTGGTCACTGTGGTCACAGTGGTCACTGTGGTCACTGTGGTCACTGTGGTCACAGTGGTCACAGTGGTCACTGTGGTCACTGTGGTCACAGTGGTCACTGTGGTCACAGTGGTCACAGTGGTCACTGTGGTCACAGTGGTCACTGTGGTCACTGCCCAGATCTTGCAGAACAGAAGCTGCTTGTTCCATAGACACAAGTTCCAGAAAGTCCTTCTGCCAGTTTAACTATTTTAAAACAATTTGGTTTCTTCACTTTCCAGTTTATTAAAATTAATCGTTTAGCTGAAAGGAAGGCTAAGTCTAATAAAAGTTTACTTTTTTTTGTGGTTGCTCCCTCCATTTTTTTCCCCAGAATGCACTGCTGGTTCTAAAGTAAAGTTGATTTTAAATAATTTACATAAATAATCTCTGATCTTTAACCAAAATGTCTGTGTTTCTGGGCAGTGCCACGGTTCATCCCACACCCGTGCCAACATTTATCCGTAACATTACTATTCATTTTTTTAAGTTTATGTGGAGTGATATAAGATCTGAACAGAATCTTAATTTGTATGATTTTATACCTGACACATTTTGAAAGATTGTTTGAGCGGTTCAGGATAGTTTCCCATTGTTCTGATGTTAAGTGTTTGCCCAAATATTTCTCCCATTGTGTTTTTATCACATTAAAGGTGCAAGAGGAAGTGCAACATAACAATTTGTAGATTTTAGATACTTTTCCACGGCCAGAGACTGCATCCCCGAACTTAATGTCAAGAGGTTTGTTGTCTGCTAACATGATGCTAACATGATGCTAACATGATGCTTGATTAATTTTGCATGATGGACTTAATTTGAAAATACTGAAACGTATCAGAGTCATTCAAGCCAAATGTCTTCTTGAGTTCATTGAAGGAGCATTTCTCCGTCAGGATATGACTTATATTGTTGATGTTTCTTTCTTGCCATGATTTATTGCTAATAGGTTTCCCGCCAGCCTTAAATACTGGGTTGTCCCATATGGGGCACGAAGGTAAAGCTACACCATTCATTTTGAGTTGTTTGTGTATTTCATTGACAATTCTACAAGGAAATGAAATTATGGGATTTTTTATGATTTTATTAATTTTGGTATGATACCAGAGTGAGGCTAATGAAATACTCTTATAATTCACCTCGACAAGTTTCTGTTCCAGCCATCTCCAGCGGCCCATAGCTGCCTGCTCCCTCTCATACGCCCAGATAAGGGGGTATACACTCTATGCTACATTGTATGCTATATAATAATTATGAATGTCTGGTATCCCTAGTCCACCCTTTTTCCTGGGGATGGATATTTTTTTCAGACTTATTCTAGGTTTCTTACCTTTCCATAAAAATGAAGAAAATAGTGTATTGATTTCTCTGAACCATCTCTGGGGGATTTCTAATGGGATGGCAGAGAAGAGAAAAGCTAATCGTGGGAGCACATTCATTTTGAGCACTTCTGCCCTCCCCCAGAGTGATAAAGGTAAGTTTGTCCACCTGTTCAAAAATATCCCACTTCTTATCTCATCACGTGACTGCAACACATGAATTATATTGTTTTGTCAAGCTATCAGCTAACAGGCACTATGTAATCATCATTCATCAATCATTATTATTATTTTTCTTATCAGTCAGTTATTGTTGTGCTGTTGACAGAAGTCACCTGGAATGGCCTACCTGTAGTAAGATAAAGTGTAGATAAAAGTGTGCTTTCATGCACACTAACCTCAAGAACCTTCTACTGACACGAAGAACCTGAGATTGTGGAGATGTTCACCTCTCAAATATCCTATTCATGGTGCAGCTATATATAGTCTGCAAAGGTTGCTATGACCTAATTCAAATAAAAGAAGGAAAAAGTATGTTGAAATTACTTACTTTTTTTTTCTTACAGACAAATATCCAGAGATCAAGACACTGATGGGTCCTGACCCAAGACTCAAATGGATTGTGTGTATGATGGTGTTCATCCAGTTTCTCGCCTTCTATTTGGTCAAAGACCTGGACTGGAAGTGGGACTTGTTCTGGACTTATACATTTGGGAGCTGTGTCAACCAGTCTATAACCCTTGCAATACATGAAATCTCTCATAACACAGCTTTTGGAAACAACAAAGCACTGTGGAATCGTTACTTTGCGATGTTTGCAAATCTGCCCATTGGCCTGCCATTTTCAGCTTCTTTCAAGCGCTACCACCTGGACCATCACCGCTACATGGGTGGCGATGGAGTGGACGTGGACATCCCCACAGACTTTGAAGGCCGCTTCTTCTGCACACGCATTCGAAAGTTTATCTGGATTGTTCTGCAACCACTTTTCTATGCCGTACAGCCGCTGTGCATCAACCCCAAACCCATCTCTCAGCTGGAGATCACCAACTTACTCATCCAGTGCAGCTTCGATGTTGTGCTTTTCTGGCTGTGGGGGGTTAAGCCGTTGGTCTACATGCTAGCCAGCTCCTTGTTGGGAATGGGCCTGCACCCCATCTCCAGTCACTTCATTGCAGAGCACTACATGTTCCTTAAAGGCCACGAGACCTACTCGTATTATGGGTCACTCAACCTACTCACCTTCAATGTGGGCTACCATAACGAGCACCACGACTTCCCGAGCATCCCTGGACGCCTGCTGCCCCTGGTGAGTGCATGATCTAGTGTTCGTTCAGTTCATCCTCTGAGTATTTACATCTTATGCATGGTTAAACTACCACTAATACTTGCTGCATGCTGCTTGTCTTCCCAGGTAAATAAGATTTCTGCAGAGTACTATGAAGATCTGCCCCAGCACACATCGTGGGTCAGAGTTCTGTATGACTTTATCATGGACGACACACTTAGTCCATACTCCCGCATCAAGAGAAAACTCACAGGGGAAATGAAGCTGGAGTGACCTAAAAAACTACCACCCAAAGGCTGAATGGATTTGACTATGGCAGACTGAGGCTGTATAAAGCAGGCTGTGACTGTGACATCTAAAGTTCAAGAGTGAAACAAGTGCAGAACTAAAGTCTTTCCCAGGACTGACTGATTACTTTTCATATTTCCACTGACCTTACTGAGATCTGTCTAAGTTTTTGAACTGCGATTTTGCAATTTTTCCCACTAAGAAATTATGGAGGGCTCTGAAATTTCCACTGTGAGAAAAAAGATCTAGAAATCACATTTTAGGATTTTTAAATAATGTATTTGTATATACGTTATTGCTGCAAATAAGTATATGATGGTATAGGTATGGTAAAGTGTAAACACACATACCACACATACAAGAAGTTGGACGTACAACTACAGTAGGTGGTGGTAAATGCACCTTTTCAGTTGGCTGCCAACCACCATTAAAAGTAACAGAAGAAGAATTCTGTCTCTAAAAGAGTCTACCTTTAAAAAGTCCACCTTTATTCCACTTCAAGTAGTAGCACCTGTTGTAGCCTGCATAAAGACACCTGTCCACCCCACAATCAGCCAGAATCCATCTACTACCTTGGGCAAGACCAAAGAGCCAAAAGACACCAGAGACAAAACTGTTGACCTCCACAAGGCTGGAAAGGGCAATGGTGCATTTGACAAGCAGCTTGGTGAAAAAAGATTAACTGTTGGAGCATTTGTTAGAAAATGGAAGAGGCTAAAGATGATTATCATTCTCCCTCAGACTGGGGCTCCATGCAAGATCTCACCTCATCAGTGATGATAAGAAAGGGGAGGAATCAGCTCAGAACTACACGGGAGGAGCTGGTCAATGACCTGAAGAGAGCTGGGACCACAGTTTCAAAGGTTACTATCGGTAATACACTACGTCGTCATGGTTTAAAGTCATGCATCGCATAGAAGGTTCCACTGCTTAAGTCGGCACATGTCCAGGTCCGGCCGGGCACAGCCCGAAAGAGCGACGTGGGGCCGCCCTCTCGTGGGCCCACCACCCGCAGGAGGATCCATAAGGGGCCGGTGCTGAGAGATCTGGGCGGCAGTCGACGGCAGGGGCCTCGGCGACCAGATCTCCAGACACAGAGACTAACTCTGGGGACATGGAATGTCACCTCGCTGGGGGGGAAAGAGCCTGAGCTTGTGCGGGAGGTTGAGCGATACCGACTAGATATAGTCGGCCTCACCTCCACGCACAGTTTGGGCTCTGGAACCCATCTCCTCGAGAGGGGCTGGACGCTCCACTTCTCTGGTGTTGCCCGCGGGGAGAGGCGGCGGGCTGGTTTGGGCTTGCTTATAGCCCCCCAGCTCAGCCGCCACGTGTTGGAGTTTACCCCGGTGAAGGGACAGGTCTCTCACTGTTGTGGCGGCCTACGGGCCGAACAGAAGTGCAGAGTACCCGGCCTTCTTGGAGTCCTTGGGAGGGGTACTGGACAGTGCACCGACCGGGGACTCCGTTGTTCTGCTGGGGTACTTCAACGGCCGCAATGACAGCGATACCTGGAGAGGGGTGATCGGGAAGAACGGCTTCCCCGATCTGAACCCGAGCGCTGTTCAGTTATTGGACTTCTGTGCTAGCCACGGATTGTCCATAACTAACACCATGTTCAAGCACAAGGGTGTCCATCAGTGCACATGGCACCAGGACACCCTAGGCCAGAGGTCAATGATCGACTTTGTTGTCGTGTCATCAGACCTCCGGCCGCATGTCTTGGACACTCAGAGTTGTCAACCGATCACCACCTGGTGGTAAGTTGGCTCTGGGGGGTGGATGAGATCCGCCCTGAGTACCTAAAGTCTCTGGATGTTGTAGGACTGTCTTGGCTGACACGTCTCTGCAACATCGAGTGGCGTTCGGGGACCATGCCTCTGGTGGTGGTCCCTCTGTTCAAGAAGGGGGACCGGAGGGTGTGTTCCAACTACAGAGGGATCACACTCCTCAGCCTCCCCGGTAAGGTCTATTCCAAGGTACTGGAGAGGACAATCCGACCGATAGTCGAACGTCGGATTCAGGAGGAGCAGAGTGGTTTTCGTCCCGGTCGTGGAACACTGGACCAGCTCTATACCCTCCATTGGGTGCTCGAGGGTTCATGGGAGTTTGCCCAACCAGTCCACATGTGCTTTGTGGATCTGGAGAAGGCTTTTGACCTTGCCCCTCGGGGTGTCCTTTGGGGGGTGCTCCGGGAGTACGGGGTCCGGGGCCCGTTGCTCAGGGCTGTCCGGTCCCTGTATGACCGAAGCAGGAGCTGTGTTTGCATCGCCGGCAGTAAGTCAGACCTGTTCCCAGTGCATGAGGGACTCCGCCAGGGCTGCCCTTTGTCACCGGTTCTGTTCATAGTTTTTATGGACAGAATTTCTAGGCGCAGTCAGGGGTCGGAGGGTGTCCGGATTGGGGACCACAGGATCTCATCTCTACTGTTTGCAGACGATGTTGTCCTGATGGCTCCATCAAATACGGACCTGCAGCTGCACTGGGACGGTTTGCAGCCAAGGCCATGGTTCTCGACCGGAAAAAAGGTGTCTTGTCCTCTCCAGGTGGGTGGGGTGTCCTTACCCCAAGTGGAGGAGTTCAAGTATCTCGGGGTCTTGTTCACGAGTGAGGGAAGGATGGAGCGTGAGATCGACAGGCGGATCGGCGGCTGCAGTGATGCAGTCGCTGCATCGGACCGTTGTGGTGAAGAGGGAGCTGAGTCGAAAGGCAAAGCTCTCGATTTACCGGTCGGTCTATGTTCCTACCCTCACCTATGGTCATGAGCTTTGGGTAATGACCGAAAGAACAAGATCGCGGATACAAGCGGTCGAAATGAGTTTCCTCCGCCGTGTGGCTGGGCGCTCCCTTAAAGATGGGGTGAGGAGCTCACGGGGGGAGCTCGGAGTAGAGCCGCTGCTCCTCCATGTCGAGAGGAGCCAGCTGAGGTGGCTCGGGCATCTGTTCTGGATCCCTCCTGGGCGCCTCCCTGGGGAGGTGTTCCGGGCATGTCCCACCGGGAAGAGGCCCCGGGGAAGACCCAGGACACGCTGGCCAGGGAATGCCTTGGGATCCCCCGGAGGAGTTGGAGGAAGTGTCTGGGGAGGAGGAAGTCTGGGAGTCCCTGGTTAGACTGGTGCCCCCGCTGCAAGCACCAAAGCGGTAGAAGATGGATGGATGTCCAGGCCCGTCTGAAGTTTGCCACTGACCATCTGGATGATCCAGAGGAGTCATTGGCTTTGAAGACGTACAACTAAAGAAGACGTTACAACTAAAGAAGACGTACAACTAAAGAAGACGTACAACTAAAGAAGACGTACAACTAAAGAAGACGTACAACTAAAGAAGACGTTACAACTAAAGAAGACGTACAACTACAGAAGACGTACAACTACAGAAGACGTACAACTAAAGAAGACGTTACAACTAAAGAAGACGTTACAACTAAAGAAGACGTACAACTAAAGAAGACGTTACAACTAAAGAAGACGTACAACTACAGAAGACGTTACAACTAAAGAAGACGTTACAACTAAAGAAGACGTACAACTAAAGAAGACGTACAACTAAAGAAGACGTACAACTACAGAAGACGTACAACTACAGAAGACGTACAACTAAAGAAGACGTACAACTAAAGAAGACGTACAACTAAAGAAGACGTACAACTACAGAAGACGTTACAACTAAAGAAGACGTACAACTAAAGAAGACGTACAACTACAGAAGACGTACAACTACAGAAGACGTACAACTAAAGAAGACGTTACAACTAAAGAAGACGTTACAACTAAAGAAGACGTACAACTAAAGAAGACGTTACAACTAAAGAAGACGTACAACTACAGAAGACGTACAACTACAGTAGGTGGCGGTAATGTAACACTTGGATACAAACTGCCATAAAACATCAAAGAATAAGAAGAAGAATGTCACATGGTCAGATGATACAAAAATAGATATTTTGGTACCAAATATCAACATTGATTTTTTATCAGGTGTTCAAATACGTATTTGCAGCTATAACATACAAATAAATGATATAATATAGATTCTCTCTCACAGTAGAAATGCACCTACGATGAACATAATTTCTAAGTGGGAGAACTTGCAAAATCACAGGGTGTTCAAACACTCATTTTCCTCACTGTAACTAGAACATTATGTTGATTGTGTTGATCATTGTATAATCTAGTCACCACAAGTTATGACTAATTGAAAGTGAAACATTTGAAAATTGTGTCCCCCCCAGTAAACATTCCCTTGGAGAAACATTGAGACCAAACTAGAACTTTGTCCATGGCTTCTGCAGCTGGCTCTTCCATCGTCCACCGCACTCAGAGAAACTGATCAGAGTCAAGTCTTTTCTTTCACCTTTGCTGATAAATACAGTGAGGAAAAGAACAACTCATAGTGACTGTGTAATGCATTACACAGTCACTCCACTGGTTGCTGTGCAATGGCAAGAAACCATTGCAAGTGACCGTGTAATGCATGGCCATATTCTGTACAGTTGCCATGACGATGATGTCACACATCAAGATGTTGCTTGATGTTTGCTTTAGATTTATCTCATGTTTCAATGTGTTATGTAACGGCAGAAAAGTAAAACCCTGTAAAGTGTACTGCTTAGGAAATCAAGCGTGAGATTATGTTTCAAATTGCAATCACCAATTGTGGTTATAAAAAAGATGATTACTTGGGGTGAAAAAATAGATGGAACAGAAATATAAGAAAGCACAGTTTTTACTTTGTTTCACAATACATCATCAAGAAATTGTAACATATGATTTGTAATATTTTACTTGTACATATAATCAAACATATACAACAGATCAAACACACACATATCATAAAAAGAGCGTCAAAACTCACGCACACCAAAGTAATTGATGCGCATTGAGCAAAGTGTCCACCACCACGATGCTTGTAGGGGCCACAGGATCCTTCTCTCTTCAGGTGTCAAGGAAATGATCGCTTCCTTCCAACTCGGAGGGATCAGCGCTTTTTGAAGGCCCCAGTTAAAAGTTGATAAAAGCAAAAGAGTCTGTTCTTTTAGAGCTGAGGTGAACTCATATTTTGTTCATAAATTGTTCCGTCTGTTGTTTTCTAAGCTAATTTTAAACCGCTTTCATAATGTCATTGTTTGGTGAAGAGGTGAAACTAACAGACAGGCAGGTGGTGTGCCTTTCACTAGGAGTTACAAGTCACGTCTGGGGAAAGACAAGCCGCCCTCATAGCGAGGAGCATGTTTTTCAAGGTTTTTAGTGCAGTTTGCAGTGCATCCAGAAAGTATTCACTTTTTCCACATTGTGTTATGTCACAGCCTTATTCCAAAATGCATTGTATTCATTATTTGTCTCAAACATTCTACAAACAATACCTAATGATGACAACATGAAAGAAGGTTGTTTAAATGATTTGCAAATGTATTAAAACTAAAAAAACTATAAAGTACATGTTCAACTCAAGCACGTCACTGACACTCGGATCAACACCCAAAACCGCCTTATAATTCAGGTACGATTTAGGTTTTCTTCATTCAAAGCTTGTTATATGGTGCTGGCTGGTGGATGTTCACATTTTCTTTTGTCTGTTTCACTGTATTCATTATGGAAGTAGCGCCAACAGAACATTACTTTTTAGTCCGATGAGCACAAAGACCCTATGGGAGAAAACCTTTGTGTGGGTCATTTTTGAGTCATGAGTTCAGTTTACAAAAACATTTGATTTACAGTTTGGGCTATAGAAATTACACACATCCATAACACATTTGGTATTTTTCGTCAGAACTGAAGTGTATTTAGTGATTTAAGGGAGAGAGAAAAAATAGATCTATGTACTGTATGTACAGAGAGAGAGCGCAGTAAAAAGGGCGTGAACAGAAAATAAGGAAGGAGGGAAAGGTCACAAGAGGAAATTGCTGAGATTCCCGTCAGAAGCAGAAAAGCAGGAACTATCTCATGGCTGTATGTAATTGGTGGGTGTTTTTCATGACATATTGCAACACTCACTGACAATACCAGTCAGACAAGTCCGGCCACAGCTCGGAGAACAACAATGGCGAACACTCTGGTCTTTCTGCTGCTGCTCTGCGCCTTCTCCTCGGCTCAGGACGTCTTCAAGAGGAGGTCAAAAGAAAAGTACGAGCCTTACGACATTAAAGCTGTGCTACGGGGCCTGAGTGCTGCTCTGGCTGAACACAGGGAGAAGATCGAGCAGCTGCAGGCGCTCAGCCAAGGTCAGATTTACAATACAATACAACTACTTTACGACGTAGATCTAATTTACTGTGTGTTATGTTTTTTTTTTAGAACAAGCAGCCAAACTCAAAGAGCTCGAGAACCAAACCAGTGAAGTGGAGTCAATGAAGGCAAAGCTGCAAGGTGAGACGCACACTTTGTCGATGTAAATGTGGTCGGTGGTTTTAACTGAGTACATGTGTTACAAGCCAGCTCTGCAAAGAAAAAGGGAAGAAACACAACCAAGATTTAGAATCATAAAATCAAGTTGTAACGTTTAAAAAGGTGTAAAAGGTAAATGAACAGAAACACACTCTCAAAAGGTACGAGTCACACAGGCCTGATAAAACAGTAATTATATTTTGAATGAAATCAAAAGGTGAATATGATTAAATAACTTTTTTTTATGCCAGGGGTGCCGCTATAAATTCTGGGGGCCCCTGAAAGCCTTGTTGTTAGATTTGTGATGTGATTTGTGTATTTTGGTGATATTTTTCAACCGCTTAGCATCCTCCAGGTGCACTATGAATACAATGGTTCTTACAATGATGAAAATTATTTTAGACCTATTGATTGATAGCTATCTTTTGAATGAGTTAAATGTTGGATCGTGTATGTCTGGGGTCCCTGCCACAAATGTCCTACTCTCTGCCGCCCTCGCGACCTCTGCAGATCTACACTGTGTTCCAAATTAGAATGCAAACGATATCTTTCACTGATTTTGCCAAAATACATGACTCATCATTGAAGTCATCAATCTTTAGAGTACAATTCAAAAGTTTTTAGAATAAAAACTTCAAATGCACTGTTCCAAATGATTATGCACCACAGAGTTTCAAACCATGTTATTGTTGTAAAGAACTGAAAATGGTCATTTGTTAAATTAGAGGGATTTGCTGGTCATATTTACTGAAATCAAAAGCTATTTCAATCAACACATCTGAACAAGGCACGTTACATTTTAACATAGCCCCCCTTATGTGACAGGAGCTTCATAATTCTTGGATCTATTGTGAAGTACCTCATAGATCTTTTGCTTGTGGATGCTCCAAAGGTTCTCAATAGAGTTGACGTCAGGGGAGGATGGGGGCCACACCATGAGTTTCTCTTCTTTTAGGCCCATAGAGGCCCATGATGAGATGGAGCATTGTCAGGCATGAAGATGAAAGCACGGCTCTTCTTTTCTTCTTTTTTCTCAGTCAGCAACCCCACATACTACAGAGGTCACACCTCCGGGGACCCTAAAGGGCCGAAAAGCTCTCTCCCCATGATTCCGGCCCAAAATCTCCTTGCTGACGTGGTTTGAAAATGAGTCTTCCTGTATTTCTGGGCCCACTGGAGCCGTTTCAGCTTGTGAGCATTGGTTAAGAGAGAATAGAAGGTTTATGTTTAACTGCAAGCCTCCGGAGGATCCTACACCTTGATGTTTGCTGGGCTCCAGAGGCACCAGCAGCTTCACATACCTGTTTGCTGCTTTGTAATGGCAGTTTAGCAGCTGCTCTCGTTAACCCGATGTGTTTGTCTGGCAGAAACCTTCCTCATTGTGTCTTTATCTACACGGAACTGCGCTCTGAATCAGCTACAAATCGTACCATGATCACACAAGTTTTCATGTTCAAGGCATTCAACTATTTCACGCTTTTCTGCGCGAGACATACCCTTTTTCTTTCCCATGTTGCTTGAAAATAGTGGTCTGCTTAATAATGTGGAACGTCCTTCTTAAGTAGTTTTTCTTTAATTGGACCTGCCTGGCAAACTAATTGGCACAGGCACAGGCGACCCAAAGAGCCTTGAGACACAATACATGAGTTTCACTGGATATACTCCATCCTCACAGGTATGGCATCTCAGACAGCGTGCATACTGCACAGGTGGTGGTGTGGGTCTTATAATGAACAAGATGGATGGAGGTTTTTATACTACGGACTATGTTATTGCTGTTTAGCAATAACATAGTCCGTTTAGGTCCTACAACATTGCTAACAGTTCATTGTCTCTGTTTTTCAGGGGCACAAGTGGCTTTCTCTGCCTCTTTATTTGCTTCAGGCTCTGGAACCATTGGACCCTATACCTCTGATGTCATTTTGCCCTTCAAATACGTTCTCACAAACATTGGAAATGCCTACAACCCATACACAGGTGAAGCACCCACACGTTACACTGATCTATGTGGGCCTAACCAACTCTAATATTAACTATGTATCATACAGGCTATTTCACTGCACCGGTGAGCGGGGCCTACCACTTTGAGTTCCACATTAATTCACTAGGTTCAGCTTATTACAGTTCAGCGGCGCTGGTGAAGAATGGAGCGTACACTTTTAGTGCTTTTGAACAGCAGACGAGTGGATTCAACACTGCAGCCAATGGAGTCACACTGTCCCTGAGGGCTGGGGATGTTGTGCATCTGCGTCTCATCCAGAAAACAGTCATCTATGATAATGAAGCTCACCTCAGCACCTTCAGTGGTCACCTGCTGTTCCCTATGTGAGAACCAAATGCTTCATGCTTCAAAATTACAACAATGGCAACAGAAATGTTGTACTCATCAGGGTTAATAGGTTAATTTGGGCACAAATTTCTAATGTGATCAGTTTGTTAATGATAAAAAAAAATACTTTCTTGTTTATTTTGCCGTATTTTTCAACTAGTTACAGAGGCACTTGCAGGTGTCTTTGTGAGGGTACGCACAGTCAGATGGGTGACAGACCCTGCACACAGACCAGTTTTACATCATTGCTCCTCCATTCCGATGCCCTTCCTCAGTGTCAGGTCCTTCGTGCTCTCCTGCACACTTACCTGATGCACAGGGCTCTCAAAGTCTGCGTGTCCCTTTTTTCTGTTCATGGTCAGCTTCCTCTCCGGACGCATACTCTGTGTCACAAACCTCCAACAGCTTCTCAATAAAATCTCATTACAGCACAAGTGAATAGATCAATGTCTGCATCTTTTCTTCAATGAAATTCATTTGCATAACAAACTGGTAGTAGTTCTTTGCACTGAAACTAAATATATTGTGTGTGTGTGTGTGTGTGTGTGTGTGTGTCAAAAGCCGCTGCTCGACTTCCGCACCTGCTGTGGAGATGGACGAATATCAGCTGTTGTTCATTTATCTTAAACATTTGACTAAATCTTGCTACATTAAGGGTTTACTGTCAGTACATTGTACTGTAGTTTGGATGTTTTGACGGGTGCACACACACTATTACCCAATACTATGGCTTTAAACAATATTTATTACAGAAATCTATCTTTATCTGAGTTTTGCAGACTTTTTTGTCACTCGGACGCCAGAGTCACGTGACCCGCGCCGAGGATGATTTATTGCACTATGAAGTCTGCTAAATAGTGCAGAACGTCCCCACTCGTCCCCTACTCCTCATTCACTTCACAGTCCTGCACTCTTTAGCAGACTTTATACACTTTTATACACTCTGCTCACTACTTCCTCTTCACCGCGGGTCACGAGACTCTGTCGGTTCGAGTGGAAAAAAGTGAGCAAAACGCATCAAAATATAGATATATGTAATGAATATTGGTAAAAATGTGTCTGGGAGGCACATAATTATGGACAAATACATTTCACACAATTCATGGATCAAACTGTAAACAACAAATGGACTGGATTATTCAACTTTTTGCCTGCGTTATGATCTCAAGCTAAGTTAAGCAGCTAACGCTAGCAACTTAATTAGCAGTGTGTTTTGTTCATACAGTGTTCTCGAGTCAGTGTATTTACAGCTCTTCTGCTTCATTCAGTCGTGTTGTGTCATGTTAAAGACCAATGCATCATGGTCTATATTGACCATCGCTGGACACTACTTTTCATGCTGCACTGTGGGAAATTTTTCACTTGTGGGACATTTGGACTTTTTGGACGAGCTCTAAAGTCGGGAATAGTCCGGACATTTGGACACAGCCAAACTCTGTGTCCATTGAAATTAAAGGGACGCAATCTATAATAAACTTTGAAAAAACATCTCAAAACTGTAGTCAGTGATTTCTGTTGAATAGCCAAAGACAAAAGGAATTCAAAGGGCCAATGGTAAAGATTTTTAAACCGACCGACTGGACTCAAAGCTAATCATATGTGTGTGTATTAGATGCATGTGTTTTTATTTCAAACACCTTATTATAAATGAGATGGCAATCTACATATGAATATAAATATGAATCCACAGTATGATTTGTAATATTTGTAACATTTACTTTGTGTCAAGTCCAGTTTTATTGTGTTGGATTTCATATAGTTCAATTAGTTGTTTGGAGTCTACTTTTTGCAGTTTATTGGTTCAGGAACAGAGTATAAAACTATAACCGCATGTCTGTGGGTTCGTTCAGCTTATTACAAACATACATGACTAACACAACACACTTCCTCTTTTGCTCCTCCCTCATGTGGGGATATGGGCGGAGTCTGCTGGTACTACTCACCTGCATTGACTCTGTGCGTCTTCTCTCGGCCACAGCGCTCACCTCCAGTTCTGCTGGATGTTGCTTGCTGTGCGAACCACCTTTCCCAGTGGAACACGGTTGGATCCTTTTGTCTCTGGCACTTTTAGTACAATTCTCCATCGGACCGAGATGTTTCAGGCGCTTATTGTGATAAATCTCCACACCTAAAAAGTACTTTGCATATATACTCACCCTTCACAATTAGCTTCAGGTGGGAATCGTCCATAAATGAAGTAGTTCAGCAACTCCTGGACTATTCCTGGCTCCATTGCCTTTCCCTTTCCCACACCAAGCTCATGTGCCCCTCAAACACTTACTCACCAAATTAACTACATTTAAAATTGTACTCACGCTAAACTGATATATTAAACTTGAATTCATAATGAGTTCTCTCTATACTCAATTATCTTCTGAACTAAACTGGTACCTCAAACTGTCTTACTCTATTTTGTCGAGCTTTACGACATTAAAGCTGTGCTACGGGGCATGAGTGCTGCTCTGGCTGAACACAGGGAGAAGATCGAGCAGCTGCAGGCTCAGGTCAGATTTACAATAAAATAACAAAAAACTTTATGACGTAGATCTAATTTACTCAATATCTGTGTTTTAGAAAAAGCATCCAAACTGAAGTCAACCATATATATTAAAGGACACACATTGTACATAATTTACTTTTTTCAAGCTTTTGACCGTGTTTTAACATATTTATTTTTAAAGCATAAAATACAGAACAAGACCAGAGAGCGGAATTCAAAGTAAAAAATAAAAATAGACATCAACCAAACAGCAAAACAACAACAACAACAACAACACAATCATGTAACATTTAAATTAAAATCAAAGTGAATTTGGTTCAAAGTCCATCAAATTTGTACATTGTACATTTGTCTGATGTCTGTTACTTTGTCAGTCCTTTTCATGGCCTTTTATTCCTCAAAGACTTCAGTCAGAGAGTTATAATGGCCAACACTTCGTCTACTTTCTTGGTTATAATAATTTGTAAATACCCATAAAAGTCCTGTTTCTCCAAGTCAAAGGATTCTTTAAGGATTCATTTGTTCCACTCACCAAACAGCCGGTTGGGGCTGGACTAGATATAGAAATCTGTGCAAAACATTTTTTATTTTAGTTTTTATCCTTTGATTCAGACTAAAGAATAGGCTCAGAGTTCATTCTAAGATTGTTGATCATTCTTTATGGAGAACTAAACCTAAATATTTCTGAGATTCAATTTGCCATTTAAATTGATAGGTCTTTCTAAAGGAAAGAGGAAGTAATCCAGTGAGAGAGAATGTCAGTTCAATTTACATTCAATTTGTATCCAGACATTGGGCCTGATCATGAAGGAAATGTGTCACATTGGGTATGGAAATGTCTGGTTTGGTCAAATATAGTAGAACATCATCTGCATAGCAAGCAATTTCATATTCTGTCCCGTCAATTGAGACACTATCAATTGTTTTCGTTTGTCTAATATATTGGGCCAATGGTTCCAAGTACAAGGCGAACAACAGAGGGGACCAAGCACAACCCTGCCCCACCCCTCTTTCCAATGTCAGTGGGTCCGTCAATTGACCGTTAATTTTGATTCTTGATGTTGGACTATCGTTTCAATATGTTTTATTATGAAGTTCTCTAAATTAAATTTGCTTGGTACTTTAAATAAATAAGGCCTGCAAACAAAACAAAGCTGTAATAATAAGTGTGGATGCTGAGAAGGCTGTTGATTCTGTTTGTTTTTGTATATTGTTCATTATGTGTAAGGATGGTATTATGTTGTCTTGTGTTTGTTGTTTGTTAATAAATCCTGTCTGATCATTGTGGATTCAATTTGGGAATATTTGTTTTTTAAATTTTGATTCTTTTGGACACAATTGAGGCGTATTAACGGTAGTCCACATTCTGAATTGAGATTGGTCTATGTGAGGCACAGTCGATCCTCCCTTCTTTAGGTATTAAGGAGATGATGGCTTCCTTCTCAGCTTTTTTAATGGCCCAGTTAAAAGTTGATAAAAGCAGGCGAATCCGTCACTCCCGGAGATTCACTGTTTTTTAGTTTTTGATGGCACATAACTCTGTAGTTGTTATGTCAACACCTATTTTTTTGTTTTGCTCTTCAGTCAAGTAAATATCCAGAAAAGATTGTATTTCTTCTTTGTTTCCTGATATTTTGGTGACGATGATCGTATTTTGTCTTAAAATGACAACATTCTTCCCATCCGGTTCTGTCTATAGTAGTTTTATTTATAAGAGTTTTCTATTAAGAGTGTTTTTTTAAAGCTTTCTATAAGTTATCTGTTCTCCTACTTCTGTATCTATTTGCTTTGCAACACCGAAATTTCCCCATTGTGTGGACAAATAAAAGCTATCTTATCTTATCTATCTCGTATTCAAAAATATACTACTTTATCGGGCATTATCGATGAGTACTGACCCATCCAATCATCCTGCCAGTGACATATTCAAACCGCTATTGTGCCATTAAGTGCACTACATCACGCCACAGAAGGAGTTTCTTCCCAGTGGTGTCCTTAAACTGCAACAGGCACTTCTTTCCATCCTTTTTGAGACTGTGCTGTTTTAGTCCCTTTTAAAGTGGTTTGTGTTTCCAGAACTGTTTTTTGTTGGTTTGAATGTATGTATATATGAATGTTGGGCACTTTGAGCTCCTCGCACCTTTTCTTGTGGTTTCCGATGTGCTTATTTTATACTACAAAGGGCAAGAAACTGAAACTGAACTGAAATTTGTCTTGACTTTGGTTTATCTCTTGCTCATCATCGGGTGTGCTACAGATAATAGTCCTCCTCCTCAATGTCCCCGTGAGTGTCCTGAAAGCCCAGCGCCTGGATGTCGTGGGTTATGTCGCTCATGCGTCGGTTAAACTCCTGACATCCAGATTCTGAAGTGCAGTGATCGTACCTGCAGAAGAAATGATACGATTTGGTATTCAAACTAATTATTTCTGCAATTCTGGCCAATTTTCAAAGGAGATGTGCGGAATCGGCGATACTGTTCCATACATAATTGCAGTGTTTGCGATGTGTTTATTATTCAAATGTGTGCTGTGCATTTAGCGGTTGCATTTGATGTGTACACGCTGACCCTCTCATGGCTGAGGCCGACGTGTTGCTCATGCTGCGTTTGATGCGTCCAAAGCTGTCGGTTAGAATCCCGCCCTCTCTGATGCCGATGCTCTCCAGGAAGCTTTCAAAGACTCCCACGTCTTGGTCTGGGATGAACGACCGCATTCCTTGTCCCACAGAAACACGAGATTAAAGCGGACGTAGAGTTAATGTACAGGGTAGGGGTTAAGAACACACTCTGAAATTATTGCATTGCATTAACTGAATTATCTCAACTTTTTATCCCTCATCAAAATCATACCTGGAGTTGAACTTTATGCATGTACTTTACTAGTCTTAGTCTGATTGCACATGTCCATATTGCACTGTTTCATATTGCACAGATTCATACAGCACAAATCTCTATTGCACTGATTTATATTGCACTGATTCATACAGCACAAATCTCTATTGCACTGATTTATATTGCACTGATTCAGATTGCAAAAATCCTTATTTTGCACTGATCTCAGAAATATTTATATTGCACAGATCCCTATTTTGCACTGATCACAAATTCATATATTGCACTAATTCATATTGCACAAATCCATATATTGCACAAATCTATATATTGCACTGATTCATATTGTACAAATCTATATATTGCACTAATTCATATTGCACAAATCCATATATTGCACTGATTCATATTGCACAAATCTATATATTGCACTGATTCATATTGCACAAATCCATATCACATATTCCTTCTCAAGGTGCTTGGTTAGAATACAAAATATTTCGCCATCTAAATTTTTTGTATTTATTTTCATCTTACAAGTAAAACTCTTGTTACTATTGCAGAATGTTAACCCTTAAATGACAGGACGTGTTGAGAGGTCGAGGGGGATTCACAGGAGAATATTCAGCCTTCTTCCAGACTCGAAGAAGGCTTTTGTGAAGGAGGGACTTTCCACTCTGGCATATTTAAAATATTTGTGAATATTAACTGATCTACATGTATTTCCAGTCAAGTACTCTCACGCAAGGGCGGAGCGTCACCACTAGAGGGCCCTGTTCTGTTCTGGTGTGCGCGACCATGCAGGTGTTGACGGGATGGTGCGGTACCCAGCAGGAGGAACTTGCGGCTGTCTCCGTACAGCTGCAGGAGATCGGCGCAAAAGTGCTGGATGTCTGAGCCCACTCTGTACTCCCTGAGCAGCACGGCGAACTGCTGCAGCTCCCCCGGGTTCAGTCTGTTACGCAGCTGCAAACACGAAGATCTACATGAGTGAAAATGGACTGGATGCCGTGATGTTTAACTGGATTTGAGTCGTTTCTATATATTTTTGTTAAATTGCATGACATTTCTGGTGGAGGGTTTGTCACATACTTTTTTTTGCCGCTGTTAAATGTATATTTCTCTAACTATATGTTGGAGCAAGGTATGTCTGACTGAGATCTATATGTTGTCTCGTGTTCAGGGAGGGGAAAAAGTGGTGAAATTGAGAAAATCCAATAAACAGGACAAAACGGGAACATCCACTCTACTCCCTAACCCCGGGGTGGGGGAAATGTCAACTAAACCGTGGTAAAAAAAATATTTCCATAATTCGGGATGTCACAATATCAAATTATTCGCGATTACTGACACACAACAAAACAAAAAATGTAATTTTCTTTTCCGTCCCAGTATCATGTGTTACGAAATCAAACTGTCTGAATGCAAAGGTAAAGTTACTGTACATGAACAGCACATAAAACCAGATTATGGTCCAGATTGACTAGAAATGACGTGATTATTAGTTTTTAGTTCTTTATTTTTCTATGATGGATGAACGAGGGAGTACACTGATTACTTTCAATTATTGTGACCGGAATAATCATGGAAATCGATCAACCAATTCATTTTAACATCCCTGTCTGTAATAAAGATTGATTGACTGCATTGTCTTACACTCAATCTTACAATAAATATATAAACAAAAAGAACTGGGTTATTTAGTTTGTAGCCTTCGGTGGCAAACCGTTAATGACTTTTTTTATTTTTTAAAGCTCAATAAGGTATATAGCCAACGTTAGCGACTTTAGGGTGTAACAGTTTGTTTATGATTGGCTTCATAATTCATAATCACAGTTTGACAGCGATTCAGTCGGGTCGTGTCCAGTTAAAGATCTGTCTGTGCACTGTTTTTCAAGATGCATTGTGGGAAACTATGAGTGCACGACTAAAGATAGAGTGACCTCAAAATAGTGGGAAGAGTGTGGACGTTGGGACGCAGTATTGATGTTTTGTACAACCGCTCAAGGTCCTTCCAATTCTTAGCAATTTTCCTTAAAACACATATAAAAGAATTTGAAAAAACGTATTCGAAAAACCCAAAATGGAGCATAAGAGTAACTTGTGTCCGATGCAGTGCCGCTGTTCCCTGTGAGCGTGACGAGGTCCCTTTTTGAAAGAGAGAGGATTTGAGTGTCGGGCCCAAGCCCCCGGAAGCCAAGATGGCCGCCATTGAAACCTATGGAGCTGCTCATTGGCTCATGGTTCCAAAAAAGTTTTTTAGTTCCGCATTACTTCCTGAACAGTGGTATATCTCCTCCCACTTTTGTGACGTCATCGCCGTGAGGCTTTGGCGTCGGGAGCGCGCACGTCACAGCAGCGCGACAGACTGAGAAGAGTCAACACGGACTTTTGGAATAATTCGGCTTGAAATATTCTGTTTACATAACGTATAATGATGAATTGTTATATCCATCTATAAATATACATGTATCATGTTGTAAAGCTCTGATATTTAAGAGAATTATAAAGAAGTGTTAAGATAAAAAGTCTGGTTTAATGACAATGAATTACATTTAGAGGTTTAATAACGTCCTCATCATTTTCTGTAGTTTTTGGTTTGGGTATTTATTTTGTTATTAACTTTTCAGTTATTTATTTACATAATATAATTTGGCCAATATGCATTTTTTTTAATCAGATGAGAAGAAATATAAAATATAATCATCGATTCTGTTACATAATTGAGTTAAGCAGTATTTAATTATATTCAGTTTCCTTTTGTGTCGTTTTTGTATCATGTCAATCTTTAATAAATACAAAACACATTTGTTTATTAATGTATTTAATACGAATAATGAACATGAATGAACTTGTTCAATAAATGCAAATCTGATTATATTTTTCCCCATGTGGGACAATAAAGGAATATCTTAAATGATAAATTGATTTTAGCCAGTTTTAGTTCAGTTTTAAAGCTACAATGAGTTTTAAAGCTACAATGTGGGAGTCCCTTATTAAGGAGTTTTGGAGTCTGTGTACTGTTCATTATTATTATCATCATTAATAGAATCAGAAAATGTATTGCCATTGTCAAAGAACAGAATTCACAAACAGTGGAACTTGCTTTGGTGATTCAGTGCAACATAAAAATATTAACAATGATAAAACAACCTGTATAAGTCAAATAGAACAAACTGAATAAAATAAGAATCTTTTATTGTCCACACATGAGGAAATGTCGTTGTTGCAACACAGTAGATACAGAGGAAAAGAACAGAAAACTTATAGGAAGTTTAAAAAACACTCTTAATAGATCGATCTTAATAGAAGAACTCTTATAAACAAAAACTCCTATAGATAGAACCTCTCACACCTTAATAAGGAATGGAGGGGGAAAATAAAGATAAAGATAAAATAAAAACAGCGTAAGACAAAATAATACTAAAAATAATGGTAAAATAAACACTCTTTTTACATCAGTTATATGCACATGAATGTGACATTATTGCATTAAATACTGAATATCTCAGTATTTAACAAGACTTTGTTTCCATGGCTACGCAGTCTTCTGTACTTCAGTAACTGCACCGTTCAGCTCCATCGTATGACAGAGACAAACAGAACATGTCACAGCTTTAGATTATACAAGTCATAGAACATACACTTCATATGTTTAGATTTATAAAAGTCATATAACATACACTTCATATGTATTAGATTTATAAAAGTCATATAACATACACTTCATATGTTTGTCATGAAGCTGCTTCACAGACACATGTGACACAGGAGTGTCTCTTTTGAAGAACAATTATCATTTAGTTTTTTTGGTCATAACAAAACAGACATTTTATAAATTCAAAATACTGATTCTACACTGTTTACTTTTAGTCGAGGCACAAGTTATTATTAAAATACCTTTTGCTTTGGAGTCGTCAGGAGTTTACTTGAGATGACTCTGTGTCTGCAGTGACCTGTAGTGACCTGCAGTGACCTGTAGTGACCTGTAGTGACCTGCAGTGACCTGTAGTGACCTGCAGTGACCTGTAGTGACCTGTAGTGACCTGCAGTGACCTGTAGTGACCTGCAGTGACCTGTAGTGACCTGTAGTGACCTGCAGTGACCTGTAGTGACCTGTAGTGACCTGTAGTGACCTGCAGTGACCTGCAGTGACCTGCAGTGACCTGTAGTGACCTGTAGAGCTCTGGACAGCACAGACAGACTAAACTCACTGGTCAGCACTCTGAAGATGAGAAAGATACTCATTAGAACATTGATATATTCTGCACATTTAACAGAGAAAAGCTGGAATATGTTATTGACAGATTTACATTTCGCTCTGTAACACAAAAGCTCCTCTTTTCACATTAATTTTTAAAGCTAGAACCAAAAGTAATTTATTTATGAATAAGTTTAAACCTTAGAAGTTAGAACATAACTGACATGTTTGCTAAATCTCTACATATTCCATGGAAGTAAATCCATGACATTCCTATACAAAACAAGCGTGTGCTTTGTTTAAACACAGCACACTTCATTATGAAATATGTAATAAAACCTCAAATGTCGTCTCAGCCCCTGTAAGTACAGCACTGTCACTTTTAAACACCTTTACATTTATATATGTAAGATATGACCCATTGTAGCAGGTTATATTTGAATTATTGGTTGTTTTTTTATAGCACATAATACAAACATCACTTTATTTCCCTTCTTTCTCTAGTTTTCCTTTATCTGTGCATAACCTCTTGTCTCTTAGAACATTTAGTAAGAGAAATAATTAGTTATTTATTTGCAGAAGCACGAGCCATCACGACGTGTTGTTGCATCTTTGTGTAGCTAAACTTTAGCTTACGTTAGCTCGTGTTAACTCGTGTTAACTTGTGTTAACTCGTGTTAACTGTGTAATCGTTGTTTTACACTTCATATGGAACGATGTGTGAAACGTGAGGAATGACATACAAACACAACTTACGTGTATCGTGGTCTTGTCTCGTCACTTTCTTCTGTTTGTGTTTAGTTTCCGTCACGTGTTCTTTTGAGGCTCGTTCATGAGGGTCACGTGCGCGCTCGGTGCGCGTACACCGTTCACCGGGAGGTTAAAAATGTATTTTTTAAGTATTTTAGAAACAGTTGAAGAGTGAAATTCCTTCTATTTTATTTTTAGACTAAAAACAATTTAGCATGTTTGGTAATTTTAGAGGCCGAACTCCTGAAATGGTCCGACCAAAGGCTGCATTCTGCGAAGTGGCCACTACTCAATTTGGAGCCAGAGGCAGAGGGGGCGTGGCCTATCCAGATCATATAATACATCCATGGTCGGGCCTCACCGTGGTCATGTAGTCGTGCATGAGCAGAAGGGCGGCGCCGTTGTCCCCGTCACCCGCCGACGCCACGCTGCGCTGGGACGAGCTCTCGCTGTATGTCTCACTGTAGTACAGCTCGAAGGCCTCCTGAGAGCCATCGCTGCAAACACACAAACAGACTATTTACTATAGAGTATTTCGCTTGTTAAGATTAGATTAAACTCTTTTTATTTACTTAATCGAACCTATGATTATTGTTTTACGCAAAATTACATGTAAAAAACAAAAAGTTAAGTTGAATATTAAAAAACAATGTAAAATATGAATTGCAAAATGAAATAATAATGGGCTTGGAATAAAATAAATCTAGCACCTTTACAATAGCTTTTATCTTTTGAATGTACAAAAGTATATTCACAAACTAAAGTCTAGTCTAGACTCATCTATCGATGTGTTTTACTCTATAGACATATTTATTTTAAGTCAAACATGAGCTCAGTGTTCGTGAAACATTTGCAAATAAACTTGAGCTAACTGAGTGTAAATGTTAATGTGTTTGGTGATTATGGCCCGTACAAAAGGTTTGCTTTTTTTTAAATCGCAAAATAAACATTGTAAAACTTTCTTAGCAAACTATTTAGATTAAATGCCAGGCAAAAGAAGGCTACATCCAACAGCTAATATTATAACTAAATTATGAAATTATAGTGGAGCTAACGAGTAAAACAAAATTGGTAAATGAGTCAAATTGGGAAATGTCCATCCTTAAAATAACACCTATAAACAGGACGGTGACATCATAAATTAAGTCATTTTAACTCACTTGGAATTACATTTTGCAGCGTAGAATCTCTTCAGATTGTACTGAAGTATACACAGACAGCGGCTCAGATGACAGAGTGAGTAGTAGTAGTAGTAGTAGTAGTAGTAGTAGTAGTAGTAGTAGTAGTACCAGTATTAGTAGTAGTAGTAGTAGTGTTTAGTAAGGTCACTCACTATGAGCTGCAGCAGCTGAACTCTGGGTCATAACTGTACGACACGTCCGTCAAACAGCTGTCACCTGCAACAAGACACACGCTTATTTCAGAATATGTGTATTTATCTATTTCTATCCGTCTGTGTAGCCAAAAAACATGTAGCTGGAGATGTTAAATTAGTTAAAAAAAATACTTGCTTGTCTCCATGGATATGTTGCTTAGGCTGAAATGTTCCATGGTGTAGCATTACACTGCTTTATATCATTGTATCTAATAGTGTAAGTCTTTTTATGTATTCATTACCGGTAATTTTATTGATTGTTTTATTGAATGTTTATTTGTTTAATCTGTCTTTTGTTTTTAACAGGGAACCCATGAAAAGGGGAGTTTTTCTCTGTATAAATAAAATCAATAAATATCAATATATATTTTTTTTTACAATGTATTTTTTTACAATTACAATGTTTTATTGCTAAAAACAATATACGCTGAAAAACATAGTTACAGTTAAGGCCTACATAGGTTTCTATATATATATATATATATATATATATTTCTTTTCCTTATTTCAAATGACTGTTAATGGCTTCAAAGTTGTTGTTTTAGTTTTTTTTACCCGTCTTCATTTGATGCTGAGGGAATGTTAGATGTAAAATATTTTTTAACACAATTCAGGTCTTTGGTATTTTGTCATATTCCAGCACTTACGGTTAATAAATGCATGCACTTTTATCTTATTTTCTAGTGAACAATGATGGTGTCATACTGACTCCGTTCTAGCCAGTAGCGGCCCGGCAGCGTGTGGTGGAAGCCCGCTCGGTCCACACACTCGATGGTCCGATGGCCGTAAATGATCTGGAACATTTGGCAGATGAGCGAGCAGTACTCCTCTGCAGCGTCCTGTGCCGAGACAACACACAACTGGTCCATCAGTCCGTAGAGAACCAAAAACATCAGAGCAAGATGTTGGAGACTGCGTTTACCTGCTCTACTGTCATTTGTATTCGAGAGAAATTTGCAGTAACTTTAAATTCCTCGGCGATACAAGGTAAAAGGGCAGTAGAGTCTGTTGAGTCTGACAAAATACAGCCTGGAAACCTTATTGGCGGTGAAAAATGGGCCTAAATACCGTAGGTTTTCTCTGACTGTACATTTCGTTCAATTAAAACGCTAAATTGATTTCTGGAGTGTGTCCGGCAAACCACAAAACGACAAAACTGCCATTTCTGATCACTGTAAAAGGGAAAACAAGGGAAGCTTGTTGGGACAGAGGCTAACATACCTCGCGGCAAGTGAAATACGGAAACGTGCCCACGAGACGATAAACCGGGTCGGACTTGGCTTGGACATTGATTTTCAAACATATTCCATCAAGCAACAAAACCAGTCCATCGTGATTCAAGAATAGGGTTCAATCTATTAAATTCACTCTGCATCTGCCCCATCCTGCAATGCAGCTGGGCCAAACTGTCGGGAACCGCTGGAGTACCTATGTGTATGTTCTATGTGTATGTTCTATGTGTGTGTTCTATGTGTGTGTTCTATGTGTGTGTTCTATGTGTGTGTTCTATGTGTATGTTCTATGTGTGTGTTCTATGTGTGTGTTCTATGTGTATGTTCTATGTGTATGTTCTATGTGTATGTTCTATGTGTATGTTCTATGTGTATGTTCTATGTGTATGTTCTATGTGTATGTTCTATGTGTATGTTCTATGTGTATGTTCTATGTGTGTGTTCTATGTGTGTGTTCTATGTGTATGTTCTATGTGTATGTTCTATGTGTATGTTCTATGTGTGTGTTCTATGTGTATGTTCTATGTGTATGTTCTATGTGTATGTTCTATGTGTATGTTCTATGTGTGTGTTCTATGTGTGTGTTCTATGTGTGTGTTCTATGTGTGTGTTCTATGTGTATGTTCTATGTGTGTGTTCTATGTGTGTGTTCTATGTGTATGTTCTATGTGTATGTTCTATGTGTGTGTTCTATGTGTGTGTTCTATGTGTATGTTCTATGTGTATGTTCTATGTGTATGTTCTATGTGTGTGTTCTATGTGTGTGTTCTATGTGTGTGTTCTATGTGTGTGTTCTATGTGTGTGTTCTATGTGTATGTTCTATGTGTATGTTCTATGTGTGTGTTCTATGTGTATGTTCTATGTGTATGTTCTATGTGTGTGTTCTATGTGTGTGTTCTATGTGTGTGTTCTATGTGTATGTTCTATGTGTATGTTCTATGTGTGTGTTCTATGTGTATGTTCTATGTGTGTGTTCTATGTGTGTGTTCTATGTGTGTGTTCTATGTGTATGTTCTATGTGTATGTTCTATGTGTGTGTTCTATGTGTGTGTTCTATGTGTATGTTCTATGTGTATGTTCTATGTGTATGTTCTATGTGTATGTTCTATGTGTATGTTCTATGTGTATGTTCTATGTGTGTGTTCTATGTGTATGTTCTATGTGTGTGTTCTATGTGTGTGTTCTATGTGTGTGTTCTATGTGTATGTTCTATGTGTGTGTTCTATGTGTATGTTCTATGTGTGTGTTCTATGTGTGTGTTCTATGTGTGTGTTCTATGTGTATGTTCTATGTGTATGTTCTATGTGTGTGTTCTATGTGTGTGTTCTATGTGTATGTTCTATGTGTATGTTCTATGTGTGTGTTCTATGTGTATGTTCTATGTGTGTGTTCTATGTGTGTGTTCTATGTGTATGTTCTATGTGTATGTTCTATGTGTATGTTCTATGTGTGTGTTCTATGTGTGTGTTCTATGTGTATGTTCTATGTGTATGTTCTATGTGTATGTTCTATGTGTATGTTCTATGTGTGTGTTCTATGTGTGTGTTCTATGTGTGTGTTCTATGTGTGTGTTCTATGTGTATGTTCTATGTGTATGTTCTATGTGTATGTTCTATGTGTATGTTCTATGTGTGTGTTCTATGTGTGTGTTCTATGTGTGTGTTCTATGTGTATGTTCTATGTGTATGTTCTATGTGTATGTTCTATGTGTGTGTTCTATGTGTGTGTTCTATGTGTATGTTCTATGTGTATGTTCTATGTGTATGTTCTATGTGTGTGTTCTATGTGTATGTTCTATGTGTGTGTTCTATGTGTGTGTTCTATGTGTGTGTTCTATGTGTATGTTCTATGTGTGTGTTCTATGTGTATGTTCTATGTGTGTGTTCTATGTGTGTGTTCTATGTGTGTGTTCTATGTGTATGTTCTATGTGTATGTTCTATGTGTGTGTTCTATGTGTGTGTTCTATGTGTATGTTCTATGTGTATGTTCTATGTGTGTGTTCTATGTGTGTGTTCTATGTGTATGTTCTATGTGTATGTTCTATGTGTATGTTCTATGTGTATGTTCTATGTGTGTGTTCTATGTGTGTGTTCTATGTGTGTGTTCTATGTGTATGTTCTATGTGTATGTTCTATGTGTATGTTCTATGTGTGTGTTCTATGTGTGTGTTCTATGTGTATGTTCTATGTGTATGTTCTATGTGTATGTTCTATGTGTGTGTTCTATGTGTGTGTTCTATGTGTGTGTTCTATGTGTGTGTTCTATGTGTGTGTTCTATGTGTATGTTCTATGTGTGTGTTCTATGTGTGTGTTCTATGTGTATGTTCTATGTGTATGTTCTATGTGTATGTTCTATGTGTGTGTTCTATGTGTGTGTTCTATGTGTGTGTTCTATGTGTGTGTTCTATGTGTGTGTTCTATGTGTGTGTTCTATGTGTGTGTTCTATGTGTGTGTTCTATGTGTATGTTCTATGTGTGTGTTCTATGTGTATGTTCTATGTGTATGTTCTATGTGTATGTTCTATGTGTGTGTTCTATGTGTGTGTTCTATGTGTATGTTCTATGTGTATGTTCTATGTGTATGTTCTATGTGTGTGTTCTATGTGTGTGTTCTATGTGTGTGTTCTATGTGTATGTTCTATGTGTATGTTCTATGTGTATGTTCTATGTGTGTGTTCTATGTGTGTGTTCTATGTGTGTGTTCTATGTGTGTGTTCTATGTGTGTGTTCTATGTGTATGTTCTATGTGTGTGTTCTATGTGTGTGTTCTATGTGTATGTTCTATGTGTATGTTCTATGTGTGTGTTCTATGTGTATGTTCTATGTGTGTGTTCTATGTGTGTGTTCTATGTGTATGTTCTATGTGTGTGTTCTATGTGTGTGTTCTATGTGTATGTTCTATGTGTATGTTCTATGTGTATGTTCTATGTGTATGTTCTATGTGTATGTTCTATGTGTATGTTCTATGTGTATGTTCTATGTGTATGTTCTATGTGTATGTTCTATGTGTATGTTCTATGTGTGTGTTCTATGTGTGTGTTCTATGTGTATGTTCTATGTGTATGTTCTATGTGTATGTTCTATGTGTGTGTTCTATGTGTATGTTCTATGTGTATGTTCTATGTGTATGTTCTATGTGTATGTTCTATGTGTGTGTTCTATGTGTGTGTTCTATGTGTGTGTTCTATGTGTGTGTTCTATGTGTATGTTCTATGTGTGTGTTCTATGTGTGTGTTCTATGTGTATGTTCTATGTGTATGTTCTATGTGTGTGTTCTATGTGTGTGTTCTATGTGTATGTTCTATGTGTATGTTCTATGTGTATGTTCTATGTGTGTGTTCTATGTGTGTGTTCTATGTGTGTGTTCTATGTGTGTGTTCTATGTGTGTGTTCTATGTGTATGTTCTATGTGTATGTTCTATGTGTATGTTCTATGTGTATGTTCTATGTGTGTGTTCTATGTGTGTGTTCTATGTGTGTGTTCTATGTGTATGTTCTATGTGTATGTTCTATGTGTGTGTTCTATGTGTATGTTCTATGTGTGTGTTCTATGTGTGTGTTCTATGTGTGTGTTCTATGTGTATGTTCTATGTGTATGTTCTATGTGTGTGTTCTATGTGTGTGTTCTATGTGTATGTTCTATGTGTATGTTCTATGTGTATGTTCTATGTGTATGTTCTATGTGTGTGTTCTATGTGTATGTTCTATGTGTATGTTCTATGTGTATGTTCTATGTGTATGTTCTATGTGTATGTTCTATGTGTATGTTCTATGTGTGTGTTCTATGTGTATGTTCTATGTGTGTGTTCTATGTGTGTGTTCTATGTGTGTGTTCTATGTGTATGTTCTATGTGTGTGTTCTATGTGTATGTTCTATGTGTGTGTTCTATGTGTGTGTTCTATGTGTGTGTTCTATGTGTATGTTCTATGTGTATGTTCTATGTGTGTGTTCTATGTGTGTGTTCTATGTGTATGTTCTATGTGTATGTTCTATGTGTGTGTTCTATGTGTATGTTCTATGTGTGTGTTCTATGTGTGTGTTCTATGTGTATGTTCTATGTGTATGTTCTATGTGTATGTTCTATGTGTGTGTTCTATGTGTGTGTTCTATGTGTATGTTCTATGTGTATGTTCTATGTGTATGTTCTATGTGTATGTTCTATGTGTGTGTTCTATGTGTGTGTTCTATGTGTGTGTTCTATGTGTGTGTTCTATGTGTATGTTCTATGTGTATGTTCTATGTGTATGTTCTATGTGTATGTTCTATGTGTGTGTTCTATGTGTGTGTTCTATGTGTGTGTTCTATGTGTATGTTCTATGTGTATGTTCTATGTGTATGTTCTATGTGTGTGTTCTATGTGTGTGTTCTATGTGTATGTTCTATGTGTATGTTCTATGTGTATGTTCTATGTGTGTGTTCTATGTGTATGTTCTATGTGTGTGTTCTATGTGTGTGTTCTATGTGTGTGTTCTATGTGTATGTTCTATGTGTGTGTTCTATGTGTATGTTCTATGTGTGTGTTCTATGTGTGTGTTCTATGTGTGTGTTCTATGTGTATGTTCTATGTGTATGTTCTATGTGTGTGTTCTATGTGTGTGTTCTATGTGTATGTTCTATGTGTATGTTCTATGTGTGTGTTCTATGTGTGTGTTCTATGTGTATGTTCTATGTGTATGTTCTATGTGTATGTTCTATGTGTATGTTCTATGTGTGTGTTCTATGTGTGTGTTCTATGTGTGTGTTCTATGTGTATGTTCTATGTGTATGTTCTATGTGTATGTTCTATGTGTGTGTTCTATGTGTGTGTTCTATGTGTATGTTCTATGTGTATGTTCTATGTGTATGTTCTATGTGTGTGTTCTATGTGTGTGTTCTATGTGTGTGTTCTATGTGTGTGTTCTATGTGTGTGTTCTATGTGTATGTTCTATGTGTGTGTTCTATGTGTGTGTTCTATGTGTATGTTCTATGTGTATGTTCTATGTGTATGTTCTATGTGTGTGTTCTATGTGTGTGTTCTATGTGTGTGTTCTATGTGTGTGTTCTATGTGTGTGTTCTATGTGTGTGTTCTATGTGTGTGTTCTATGTGTGTGTTCTATGTGTATGTTCTATGTGTGTGTTCTATGTGTATGTTCTATGTGTATGTTCTATGTGTATGTTCTATGTGTGTGTTCTATGTGTGTGTTCTATGTGTATGTTCTATGTGTATGTTCTATGTGTATGTTCTATGTGTGTGTTCTATGTGTGTGTTCTATGTGTGTGTTCTATGTGTATGTTCTATGTGTATGTTCTATGTGTATGTTCTATGTGTGTGTTCTATGTGTGTGTTCTATGTGTGTGTTCTATGTGTGTGTTCTATGTGTGTGTTCTATGTGTATGTTCTATGTGTGTGTTCTATGTGTGTGTTCTATGTGTATGTTCTATGTGTATGTTCTATGTGTGTGTTCTATGTGTGTGTTCTATGTGTGTGTTCTATGTGTGTGTTCTATGTGTGTGTTCTATGTGTGTGTTCTATGTGTATGTTCTATGTGTGTGTTCTATGTGTGTGTTCTATGTGTGTGTTCTATGTGTGTGTTCTATGTGTATGTTCTATGTGTGTGTTCTATGTGTGTGTTCTATGTGTGTGTTCTATGTGTGTGTTCTATGTGTATGTTCTATGTGTATGTTCTATGTGTGTGTTCTATGTGTATGTTCTATGTGTGTGTTCTATGTGTATGTTCTATGTGTGTGTTCTATGTGTGTGTTCTATGTGTGTGTTCTATGTGTGTGTTCTATGTGTGTGTTCTATGTGTGTGTTCTATGTGTGTGTTCTATGTGTGTGTTCTATGTGTGTGTTCTATGTGTATGTTCTATGTGTGTGTTCTATGTGTGTGTTCTATGTGTATGTTCTATGTGTATGTTCTATGTGTGTGTTCTATGTGTGTGTTCTATGTGTATGTTCTATGTGTATGTTCTATGTGTGTGTTCTATGTGTGTGTTCTATGTGTATGTTCTATGTGTATGTTCTATGTGTATGTTCTATGTGTATGTTCTATGTGTGTGTTCTATGTGTATGTTCTATGTGTATGTTATATGTGTATGTTCTATGTGTATGTTCTATGTGTATGTTCTATGTGTGTGTTCTATGTGTGTGTTCTATGTGTGTGTTCTATGTGTATGTTCTATGTGTGTGTTCTATGTGTGTGTTCTATGTGTGTGTTCTATGTATGTGTTCTATGTGTGTGTTCTATGTGTATGTTCTATGTGTATGTTCTATGTGTGTGTTCTATGTGTATGTTCTATGTGTGTGTTCTATGTGTATGTTCTATGTGTGTGTTCTATGTGTGTGTTCTATGTGTGTGTTCTATGTGTGTGTTCTATGTGTGTGTTCTATGTGTGTGTTCTATGTGTGTGTTCTATGTGTATGTTCTATGTGTGTGTTCTATGTGTGTGTTCTATGTGTGTGTTCTATGTGTGTGTTCTATGTGTGTGTTCTATGTGTGTGTTCTATGTGTATGTTCTATGTGTGTGTTCTATGTGTGTGTTCTATGTGTGTGTTCTATGTGTATGTTCTATGTGTGTGTTCTATGTGTGTGTTCTATGTGTATGTTCTATGTGTGTGTTCTATGTGTGTGTTCTATGTGTGTGTTCTATGTGTGTGTTCTATGTGTGTGTTCTATGTGTGTGTTCTATGTGTGTGTTCTATGTGTATGTTTTGATGTTTTGGCCTGATGGAGTAAGACAGAGTGCCGGGAGTAACAGACTGTGCCAAAAAAGAAACCAAGAAACTCTATCCTTGGCAAAAGCAAAATGTATTCTGTGTATCAGTGGACAAAGGTTTGAAGATGTTTCGTCACTCATCCAAGTAGCATTTTTTCCATTGAGCGCAATGTAAAAACAAATGAAGCCTGCTTAAATTCAGCCTGGAAGACCTAACTCCACCCATCTACGTCCACTGCTACGCCAGGGCCACCTGCATCGCCCCTCGCACCTGCTCCCCAGCCTCAGTCAACGCACCCAAGTCACTCCTCCCCGTGGCACGGCGCACCTCCTCTGCACCTCCTCTGCTCCCAATCAGCGCAGAGCGGGTCCCATTTTAAACCCTCACGCAGTCGGCTCGGCCGCTTCAGACCGTACTGCGACCCACCACCTCCCCTCCTCCTCCTCTGCATCCCTCTCATCCTAATCATCCTTTCTACCTTTTCCTCATATCTACCACCACCAGTACACCACCAATACAAATAGATGATGTCTTCCGCCGGGGTCTGAGCGCCAAATAACCCACATAATAAAGGGTGAAATGCTCATGTTCCGCTGACAGGGGCCAACAGCTTAAATAAAGGTTTGATTTTATAGTGATTTTTGCCTATTTTTTTCAGTTAAAAATCCTTCTGTTTTCTTACAATCAGCGTTTTTAGCCTTCTCTGCTCGCTCGACTCTCTCTTCGATTGTTCCGAGTGGTCACGAAAGGCACCACCGGGACAGCTCGGTTGCCGTACAGACGCCAAACGCACCTGAGCTCGGCCATTGACTCGAATTGCCGACCGTCTTTGATCTAAACCCGTTTACACTGCGAGTCGGCCCAGCCATCGAAGGAGACCGCTGCACTTCAGTTTGAGGCAGCTCTCCATCCGCCACACCCACCCTGTTCTCCACAGCCAGTATGACCAGGTTGCAGTACGCGTCGGGGCAGGGCGTGGGCTCCAGTGGGTTGTGGTTCCTCCTCTCCCAGCTTCCGTAGCTTTTGCCCCGTTCCCAGCTGCCGGTGCAGGCCTGACGTCGCTCCCAGCTGCCCCCCGCCGCCCCCGAGCCTCTCTCCGCGGCCCCTCTCCGCTCCCAGCTGCCTGCGCCCAGCCTCCTCTCCCAGCTTCCGCTCATGGGACGGGCCCGGCGGTTCTCCCAGCTCCCTCCGGGTTTTCGGGTGGGTTGTCTCCTCTCCCAGCTGCCCCCGACCCTCTTCCTCTCCAGGCTCCCCCCTCCTCCGACCCGCTCCCCTCCTCCTCGCTCCACATTCTGGGCTTGGTTCTTGTCGTGATTGCTCCGGGACAGGGAGGGCCTCCAGTCCACTCCGCAGATGGTGTGGCGTCGCTCCATAGTGCCTCCTTCAGGACGGGGGTCGTTGTTGCTGCTCGCGCTCTGCCGTCGGCTGTTGGCTCCGCTGGACTTTTTGCAGTCCAGGCTGTCGTCCCCGGCAACTACTGTGTCGACATTCAAACCTGAGAGGGGGGAAAAGCATTGAGTTATGGGACTGGCCCAAAGGCTTTATTAGACTGGACAGCACAGCGTGAAATAGGGATGAAAGTGGAGAAAGACACTGCAGCAAACTGTGGAGAGCCGGATTCAAACTCAGGACACTCTGGGTCGTTCACATGGATAAATAATATGAGTAAGTGAAATTATTACATGTAAATTATGTATAATAAATAAAACAATTAAATAACAGAACTGATTATTTTTGTGCTGTTTTAACCTGGAGCGGTTTTAAATCACCAAAAAGCCATTATAATCTATAGAAGAGTTATGACATTGGCTTGAGAGATTTTGGGTTTAGTTGCGGTTGCCATCTTGTGTGGAGAAGCAGCAAAATTGTAATTGAAAAGAATGTAATAGGCAGAGCCTATTAAGTCCTTAAATCATTTCCAAACTCATTCTGAGCATTTCTGCCTCTGATTGAAACAAGACACGAACACTCGACGAGATCACTTACTGAGGCCGGTAACCATATGTAGAATATGACCAGCGTTGGCGTCCCTTCTGTAATAAAGGACTTACCGGGTTTATATCTGGAAAACTGAAACACGACACTGAGTTCCACAACTTTGTGGATAATTTTATTTTTGCGACTATTAATGCACATTATTAAGTCTTCATATTGTAAGTGAATGTGTGAGGGGGAAATCCTTTTTCAACTTAACAAACAACAACAAAAGTGAAGCCACACACAGATATGCAGGTAAAAGTACATGTACTGCATTTATGCTTGTGTTCTTGTCCCTCACCTGTTTTGAGGACGAGCAGGTGCAGTGCGTCGTCCCGAAGGTAGGAGGCAGCAGCGATCTCGTGGGTGGGGATGCGCATCAGCAGCTTCTCATTGTCTCTCCAGGTGAGCAGCAGACACCGGGCCGACAGACTCAAGATGCAGTCCTGCTCCACACTGGTCTTCAGAGGGAGAACCTTCAGCTGCTGCAGACCACAGAGCACACAGACGCAACCACGAGGGTCAAACCACGAGGACCAAACCACGAGGGTCCAACCACGAGGACCAAACCACGAGGGTCAAACCACGAGGATCAAACCACGAGGGTCAAACCACGAGGGTCAAACCACGAGGGTCCAACCACGAGGGTCAAACCACGAGGGTCAAACCACGAGGGTCCAACCACGAGGACCAAACCACGAGGGTCAAACCACGAGGATCAAACCACGAGGGTCAAACCACGAGGGTCAAACCACGAGGGTCCAACCACGAGGGTCCAACCACGAGGATCAAACCACGAGGGTCAAACCACGAGGGTCAAACCACGAGGGTCCAACCACGAGGGTCCAACCACGAGGGTCAAACCACGAGGGTCCAACCACGAGGGTCAAACCACGAGGGTCAAACCACAAGGATCAAACCACGAGGGTCCAACCACGAGGGTCCAACCACGAGGATCAAACCACGAGGGTCCAACCACGAGGGTCCAACCACGAGGGTCCAACCACGAGGGTCAAACCACGAGGGTCCAACCACGAGGGTCCAACCACGAGGGTCAAACCACGAGGGTCCAACCACGAGGGTCCAACCACGAGGATCAAACCACGAGGGTCCATGTGCGAGACAGGATCAACACATGATGATACATACCAAAGATCTATTTTGTATCAATAGACATTTACTATCAAATCTAAAACTCAAATCACCGTTTCCTTTTTTTAAATCAAGCAATTAGAAAAAAACAAGCTCCCTATAAATCAAAACATAATTGAATTAATTCATCGTTTGTTGTTGATACATGTTTTTACCTGGTCATCTTTCTAACTGACCGGAGCAATATTAGAAACCACAATCAAACTCAGTAAAATTCTCAAGTACAAGTAAAATGCACATCAAATGAAGTAATAAATAAATATAAATAAATGAAAACGTACATAAAAATAAAGATAAAAGTTACTCACCCTGGCTGTGTCCAGAAGTTGCAGCAGCTCATCTCGACTCGATGGGTTCAAAGACACCGACACCCAGGTCAGATGGCCAAGAAACTGGATTATAAATGAAATGTCATTGACAGTAAACAAAATGCATCTAACTAACATATTTATAAAATGAGCTGTAACATGTGGATTTATGTTCCATAGTCTCCTTTAATGAGTAAAGTTAGATTCATGACATTTGGACCGACCTTGACCTCCTTCTCCACGTAGTCAAAGATGAGCCTCTCTGGGTGGATGAGGTAGTCGGGAGCGTACAGAGGAACCGTGTGCAGCGGGCGTCGGTAAACGCTGCCGCGGTCCACTGCCCGGCGACTGGATTTGGACCAAACCAGGCGCTTGATGGGCGACACGAAACCCTACGGGAGCAGATGGCGGCGGTCGTTTGGCATTTGCACGTGGCGGATTGTGACGGAGGTCGAGGAGGTCACGTCTAATGTAGTATTCAAGTCGTTATAAGTGTTAAATGTGATGAAACTATGGTTTGATTGTAAATGCGTGGATGTTTGGATACTGGCCTGGCCTATCTGCAACATTTTTACCGTTGTTGGATTGGAGTGACGGTCTTTTATTACGATAATTTTTCCATTTTTAAAATATCAAAACATTAAAACTCATAACAGACATAGAACAAGACCAGAGTGCGAAATAAATAATTTACGATCAGACATTTCATCTTCAATGCAATTTAATATAATAACAGGTGTATGTATGCTAACGCTAACACCTTCAGCTACATGACGTATGCTAACGCTAACACCTTCAGCTACATGACGTATGCTAAGGCTAACACCTTCAGCTACATGACGTATGCTAACGCTAACACCTTCAGCTACATGACGTATGCTAACGCTAACACCTTCAGCTACATGACGTATGCTAACGCTAACACCTTCAGCTACATGACGTATGCTAACGCTAACACCTTCAGCTACATGACGTATGCTAACGCTAACACCTTCAGCTACATGACGTATGCTAACGCTAACACCTTCAGCTACATGAGGCACAGACAGAACTGTGGTAAGTGTCTGGTATGTTAACGTAACATATGAACAGTTATTCAGAGAACTATAGCATAAAGAACATGCTAACAAGTTTAGCAAAACATCAGTTTTACCCCAAATCACTAAATCCACTGTCACTTCTAAACAACTCCACAAACTCCAGAGGAAGAGGAAGTGCAGATTCTTCTTCTGCGTTGCTTAGAGCCTAGAGCGCCCTCTTGTGGTTGTCATGTGAAAATAACAAATAATGTCACATATAAGTCGCACCCCGGCCAAAACTATGAAAAAAGGTGCGATTTATAGTCCGGAAAATACGGTACATAGTTTTAAAATTCTGCAGCGCATTGTGAAGCTAATTCCAATATTTTTGATTGACAGGACAGTCCCAAAACACGTGGCGGTGGTTTGCCTCTTGGCTGCCACACTCTCTCCAACAGTTAGTGACGGTCTTCAGGCTCCGTCTTCAAGTTAGAGGGTGGTAAACTCACCCTTTAACCCTCATTGAGCGCTCCCAGGTTCACTCACTGGAGGACTTTAATCTATAAGACAATTTGAGGTTGTGCGCTTATGCTGCTCCCTCAGCTCGGAACTCCTTTCGGTCTGAATTTATGTTGCGTGAACTGGTCTCACTGAGGGGTTCTTGCTTGATAAAAACAACAAAAACAAAGACAGAATCCTACTTAAGTTAATGTGATGTGTTAAATTGTCATGTGCGTTATGTGTGAAGCGTCAGTACTTTGATGATATGATCATCGTGTCGGACCATCCTGTAGTTTTTCTTACCAGTTGTTTGATTTTTGAGAAAGGGGAACATATTATAAGATTCTTCTTCTTTGTACTCCTTTTTAATTATGTAAAAAAAGAAAAGAAAGGGGTCTTATTTTGTCATGTTAACACTTAACATGCTGTATATGAATAAAAGTAAGTACAAAAGAAAGAAAAAAGTTGATTCGGATTGTGATGATAAAAATAAATAAAATACATAAAAAATTAAAAAAAGAAATTAAAATAAATAAAATAAATAAATAAACAAATTAATTAAATTAAATAATAAAAAATGATCAAATTAATACATTAAAAATTAAAATAAAATTCAATAGCTTTGCTTACATCTGACGTAACGCATTGGCTTCTTTTATTACAGAGATTAATGCATTTACACAAAACTTGCACACAAGCTATTTGCTGTCCGTCGCGCAAATAAAAACATTGGCGGTCCGGTAGTTTTTACTTTCATGTTCACACAGCAGACCAAAAACAAAACTAAAACCACACATGCCGCGGTAGAGGGGCCGTGGTTTGTCATTTCTGCTCATCTAAAACGAGTGAATCTACGTCGAATATTTCGCTGTCTGTTTCTGACCTAGTGCTGTTGAATCCATCTGCTTATCTGCTCCTGGTGTGAGAGCATTTTGAACAATCGATTTGAATTGGACCAGGCCAGTTTTCCTTGCCTAGAGACTGTATGAAAGGGCAACCTTCGATTTCCGCATAAACCAACACCTAAACCACCAGCTCCACGTGTGAAATCAAGAAATCTAGAATTCCAGTCAGTGTAACGTGCATAAACTACTACTATCACCTCAAAATGTTAGCACTACCAATAATGATGCTGTACCTTTTTGGATTTCTTTGGCTCGTAGTCCATTGCTTAGTTTGTTTTTTCCTTTTCGTCCTCGTCCTCTTCTTCACATATTTTCCAAGTTGTCTTCAGTTTCTCGGTCGAAATGTTCCATTGTTTTGTCTTATTTTAGCCCCATTTCTGCCGTGCTCGGTCCCTGCCACTCGCATTACACTGATTGTTCTGGATGGAAGCCTCTAGGGCCAAACTCCAGAGAGCAGGAAGTAGAGGAAGCCCATTTCCTGTCCGAGAGGAAACCCCACCAGGACTGATAACGCTCATTGTGTGAGATAAAGCAAAGGCACATACGCAGACATTACATTTACGCTTATTTATCCCAATTCATTCAATGTGGAGAGACTCAGACAGACAAAACGAGCGTCAGAAGAGCTTTATTGCATGTTTAGGTTCTTTGTCGCCCAGACCCCGGCAGGAGACTTGAGCGCTGATGGATGAGATGTCTTCCCCTTGGGCTCTGGACACTGGTGGTGGTCGAGAAGGGTCAGGAGAAGGAGGAGGGCACTGGATGGGTCAGAGGGACTTAAATAAGGCGAGCTGGGCTTCGGTCGGCTGCTGGCAAGCTGAGGTAGTGACCTGCCGCTGCACCGCTGAGGAAGCAAGTCGATGACCGAGAGACAACGCCTCAGGTAGTCTTCCAGGCTTGAGATTTTCCGTCCAGGCTCCATTTATTTGACTTGTTTCCCCGCGCTTTGGATGTGTCACCCGGTCTGCGTTGGACTCTTCCCGTTCCGTCACGCGGTGAAGCTTTTCGTAGTTAGGGTTGGCAGCTGGGGCCACGATGAGTGTTCCTTGTCACGCGATGTTCTGTGTCCAACAAGGTGTTCGTGAGGGTCAAGTTTATGTTCTGAGATGCGAGCAGGTGACCCATTACTTCCATCTCTTAGTATGTCGCGAGTTTGGTGGTGTCATTTTTCCCTTCGTTTTTGTAAACCTCTTGCCTCACGAGCCACATCTGGTTTAGGCCCCAGTTCTTGAATAAACTCCAGTGTCCGGACGAGCTTGACTTAAAGGTGAGTTATACCTCAACAGTCATGACCTTGTACCTTTACGTGAGATAATTTTCTGTTCTTACTCTTCTGTTAAATGTATATTTTTACTTGGAACTCATTATGTTCGTCCATTTTGTGCTCGTTTGCCTAGAAGTACATCTAGATTGCTCTTTTTGTCTGGATTCATTGCAAAGCCTCGACACAAAGCGGAGCATGCCACTTTTTTACAGTCTTTGTCTTCTGTTCCTCCACATACACATCTAAACTAAAAACAAACATCTAAGCATATGGGATGGACATGGATCAAATCATGGAGGGAAGTTGAGCTTAAAATAACACAAACATCAAGCAATGGGTTGGAATTCTGTTAATGTGTTTGATTTTCCGACTTAATTTAAAGTGCAAATAGATGTAAATATGTTGAGAAACCTCGCTTGTGTGTACTTATCAACACTTAACCTGTGCAGCGTTCGGTTCCTGAGCCTTAGTTCCAGTCGTCCTCAGATGTCGGACCTCAGAGTGACAATTTCTCAGAGTTTGTGTGTTCCAGTCGTCAAGTCGACTCAATCAAGTACTAAAAACTCTGCAAGTGTTCGTATCAGCCACAATGAAGTTCCATTTAAGTTCATTTATTGAACTGGACAGTGTTATTACATTTAAAGTGAATAAAACAATGTTTGAGAGGGAATTTTTGATTTTGTTTATGTGTATACGTAGCGAAGGAGCAGGTTCACGGACAGCAGGGGGCAGTAGAGAGCGAATAAGGGAAAACAACACAAGTACTATTACTAATGAAGCTGTTTCATTTTCTATCTGGGGTTCTGTACTTCTGTACTACTGTGCACTTTATTTTGAAATACTATGAACCAAAAAGCTACACATAATATAATAGATCAATTAATTGTAAATAAATCAAAATTTGTCAAAACGACTTAAAACACGTTCATCTAGACGTGTCCTGTAGTTTTTGTGTGCTTGTTGTGTGTTTTTTCTTTATTGTATTCATCAAATATTGAAGGTGCAAAAGTTACACATTAACTTAATAAAACCATGATCAAACATTGAAAATATATGTTACTGTGTGAAGCGTAAAAAGAAACAAAGAGTGTAATAAGTGTGTTTTGCCACAAGGAGGCAACACGAGCCCATGTATGGACAACAGAGGAAGCCATTTGTCTTATTCAGCACTGCCTGGTTTCTATGGCAATGGATGGAACATTTATGTATTTTATTTTGGGTGTCTTTGCTCACATGTATGCACTGTCCTCTGTCTGGTAAGACTGACATTCTTTTATTTAAAGCACCACTGAGGTATATTCCAGCAAATACACAGAGTCAAATAAAAACATGTTTTAAAGGTCAAAATAATCCTCACCATCTCATATCATGGGTCATGGGTAAAATCCTCCTGCAAAGAGGAGAGATCTGGAGGTGTGCGACTGCAGCTCCTGACGGGCTGCTCCAGGGGCACTGATGGGTCAAATGCAGAGGACACAGTTCCCTACGGGGACAGTAAAAAGGACCTTTACCTTGACCTTACACTCGGGTTCTGGTTGATAAATCTGCAAAGAGAGAGAGATTTTCCTGTTCATACGTTTTTTCAGGCAAAAGAGGGATTTTTGAGCAACACGAGACATGCTTTTACTTAGTCATTGGAAGAAATGTTACGCTGTCGTTAACCACAGTTAAAATGTAGTGTTATTTCATTTTCCTATGCTGCAATTAATCAAAAGTCATATTTTTGTTTTGGTTGGATTTATAAAGATGGAGAATGTTCTTACCACAGATATTTTAGCTTGATACGCACAAAAAGCTTGTAAAATAGCTTTGACTTGCCTTCCCACTGACTAAGTATTTAAATTAAATAAAACACTCGTCTAGTGATGGTAAACTACTGTAGCCAGAGCTGTCCTGGGGCAGACTGACGGAAGGGAGGCTGCCAATCTAATCAATTAAACTCATCATTACATTAATTACTGCATATGTGTCATTAAACCTGAGCATGTGCATGTTTGGAGTCAGAAAATGATGATTTGATCATTTCAATATTGATTACTTGTTATTATTGATTGACTATCAATGTACTGTGATATATGTTTAACAAAACAAGTACATCAAGTAGTTGTGTGTTGTAATCAGGCACAATAAAGACGCACATTTGTTTTGGTGGCATTGGAGCCATGTTTACTACGTTTTGTTCCCAACTACAGTACAACTTTTTGAGACCTTTTTTTTTTTTACATTGTCATAGATATTTTCACCACAGGTTTATTTTCTGTCTGTTTCACTCAGACGGTTTAAGCAGCATTATCAAAAAGACTTACATACTGCACTTACAAGAACATACATACAAACCAAGGCACACATACTCATACATACACTTTCTATATAGCGCCACTCTGGTATGTACACATATATATACTGTATATATATATATATATATATATATAGAATGAGTAAAAAAAATCTATTTTTCATTTTTACATCTTAATATAAGAGTCATACCAAAGACATGGCCACTGAGTGTGTAAACAATATTGTAAATAGATATAAAACAAATACAAAAATAAATCAACAGAAATACTTGCATCAATTAATAAAAGATGAGTAGAGTTTTGAACTCACTAACATGTTTTTATTCAAGTCGATATATAATCAGCGCACCAATATTTTTTACCTCTACAACAAAATACTCTTAAAAGGGACATTTTTGTATTCTCTAGAGTGCGGTTCTTGCCATTTTTGGACTGAGCAGCAACAGGAAGTTCTTTCCATTTCAGTTTGGACAGATTTGCAGTTTTTCCACGGAATTTGACATTTGAGCTGGAATTAGAGCTGCCGCAGATGAAATATATTGTTTTTGGGTTGGGCCAGAGCTATTTTTCATGTAAAATACGTCAATTTCAGAATCATTTAGAATAAAAATCCATAATTTCAGGGACAGATCTTCATATCCAAAGCTATCAGACTCTCATGTGCGTGTTTGGTTTGTAATTCTACATTCTGCAAGATCTTGGTCAGATGGTCAGAGGAAGGATTATCTGTCATGTAAATTGGTCAGCCAGGGCGATCAGTTGCCTGACCAGCCAGTCCCTCCTACATTTCTTTCAAAAGCAGAAGGGTCTGGAATCGGACCATTGGGGGCGTCAAAAAACCTCTCCAAGAATGAACCAGTCCAACCACCGTTTACCGCCGCTAATATGTGTCACGTGTCCCTCAAATGCAGAAGACGTTTCCGCTCAAAAATTTTCAAAATTTTCAAAACTAAGTCTATAGCCTAGTTTACCTCAGAGTTTAGTGCGTCGCTTGTGGAAATCTGCGACGTTTCTCAGTCCAGTGTTAATTAAATTGTTTTCCCTCATTGTTTGTTTAGTCAGGAATGGACCAAGCGTTTCTCTGATTGGTTAATGCGCCTGTCAATCACGCCCTTTGAAATCAACACTATTTTCAAATCGTTTGGTCTTGGCTGGTCAGGAAAGGCAATCGACATGGTTTGGAATCTATCTGAAGGTTGTTTTTTTAGATTTCGTTGCCGTAGGCTTCATTGGCTTTTACAGCGTGAAATGGGGGGTGAGAGAGAAGAAGGACATGCAGTTAATTGTCGTAGTCGGGAATCGAACTTTCCATGGCTCTTCACTGACTTCTCGCTCACAAATCTGGATAACAATTTAGTCTCTAAAAAAATCCTCTTGAAATGTTGTTCATATTTTTTAAGCCAAACACGTTCAGTTTCCTGAAGACCTGAAGAGCATTATTTTTGTCCTATGCTAGTCACAAATGCTACTCATTGATAGCTATGCAAGCATAATTTACTGTCAAGGTGTTCAAGCTTTAAGGTTCAGGAAGGTAGGAATCCCAAAAGCAACTGCTGAGAATAAAGACTTGGATATGTTGAGCCAAACTTGATTTAGAACCTCTTTCTTTAATTTAGTTTGGTTTAAGTTAACCAGTGTCACCAAATCTTAGCAATCTGCTGTAAAACAGTGAAAGATCTGAAAGCTGGCATATGTGTCCCATTTTAAACCTGAAGTGATGAGAACAAGACACTGATGGAACCAATTTGAGCCCAGAATCACGCTGCGGCTAGCACGTTAGCTTAGTCCAGTGATATGGTCTACAGTTGTCTCTTCAGTGCCCCTATCATCATGTACCAGTGTTTCTTTAGTCATTTCCAATCTGTTTTCTAGTATGTTGCCACATTTAACTATCATATTTTCTTGTTTTAATGATATTTATCCCACAGAAACATTCTAAAGGATGTAAATTGTACTATGAGGAACATTTATATTCAAATTCCATTCAATACTACCTTTCTTTTAAATCCTTCCAAGTACCCCCTGGCATGTGCCCGTTAACGCACAGGTGTCCCCGTACTCCTGCTTTGGAAACACCCAGTATATACTTGAATCCTAAGCTTCATTAGCCTCTTCTTAACTTAGCTTTGTCTCTTCACACTATGCTCTTGCCTGTCCATAAATGCTGCACAGAACCTCATTCTATTAAATGACAAAACTATCCCTTTAATCACCCAATCAGGGAGAGCAACTCTGCGCTATACGATTGAGCATTTTGACATATGCATTTTCTGTACATTAACCTGTCATCAATCAGACATAATGGCGATGGACGTATATTTAGAGCACCACTGCCATGCCGTACAGTCCATCAGTCCGTCCACTGTTGACACGATGTTCTTTGAGCGTTATCGGGACATTGTATCCAGCTTTATTGTAGTTCAATGTGAGATTCCATTTGCCCCAACTCTGTATTCGAAGGAGAGCTGACACTTTAGTGCTTACGACTATTTTCATGATAGTTTTTTTTGCTTGGCACTACTCGATGCTACTCAAAACATCTGGGATTTCTTTGGAGCCTTAGTTGTGCTCATTCGTAATGCTGTACAAGAACTGCAGTTGACCCAAAATTTACATCAAGACATTTGGCATCTTCACATCAAGAGTAATAATCTTAACCAGCAAGAATGTCCTATCCAAAATGTCCAGCAGAGGGAGCCATTCACGGCCAGC
This sequence comes from Eucyclogobius newberryi, assembly GCF_026437365.1. Lineage (NCBI taxonomy): Eukaryota > Metazoa > Chordata > Actinopteri > Gobiiformes > Gobiidae > Eucyclogobius > Eucyclogobius newberryi. The sequence continues at coordinate 1,658,532 of NW_027315801.1, forward strand.
ATTTGGAATTTTTACATCCCACAGCTGATGTTGTAAAAGGTATTTCTTACAGATTCTCTAAAATGAATCTTTTCAGAGATGGAGACAGAATCACAATATACAGTAGTGCAGTCCACAACAGTATAGTTTGCCATAGACTTATGTATGTATATAACACACAACATTTGTTGATTTGTAATTGTCATGTTAGAAATGAACCTGAGGTCAAGGCGTTACCAGCTTCATGAAGGTTGTTGTTGTTGCAAAGGTGTTTCTGAGTCAGGACGAGGGAGGTTGAAGCTCAGACCTGCTGAAACCAGGGTTTAGCTCGCTTTTACATCAATACATTTGGATTCTAAATCCCTATGCAGTCTACTCTGACCCTTTAACAGTGGTGTGCTATGTATAATATGTAAACAGAAGGACTCTTTTTTTAAACACAAAATTCTGACCTTTTTACGTTTCCAATACCGACATTTGCTAAACGATAGTGAACTAAGGAACCTGTGGTTGAAACAGATTGACTGTGCCACTTTTGTAGCTTATGGCACATTCGAATTCTAAAATTTACTTTTGTTGACCAAAATATTAGCATCTGGAGCACCTCATAAGACTGGACACAATTAGGTTGAAAAGCAAAACAAAAATGCCCTATAAATATTTAGTGTGCACCACATAAACACTATATTTTGTGGACAAACCCCCCACTACATGGCAACAGACATACAGTCAAATTAATTCGGTTTCATGATATAGATTCTGAATTCTTTCGCCTTTCTGGCCCTAAAGGATGTTGTGAAAGTGACTTATTATACTGCCTCAGCCCTAAGACTGTTTGTCCTTGTCTAGGTTGAACCCCACCTACGGCCCATTGTTGGATCTTTTAAAATTCTCAACCAAACACCATCAATGTAATTATCACCACATTGTTTCTCTTACAAACGTCTTCTTTTCTGTTGTTTGCAAGGATATGTGGCTGGAAATCATGCACCAACCTTCTTGTACTGTAAATACCACTCAAACAACAGGCATTGCACCTCCTAATATCATTCACAGTTCTGACGACACCTCTTAGACTCCTCTGTTCAACCACGAAAGTGCCTCCTGGTTCACTTTTCCCTTCGCACGTGTCCATTCGATGAACTCCTTCCTAGTAAGATGCAAGAACCTTGCTCTACGATTGCACTTCACATTTTACAATCAAACAACCTCATCCTTGTACAAAATGTCCCCCCGATCTCTCCTCGTCAAGTGTAGAGCCCGTGGAGACACTTCAGGGCATTAGGTTTCGAGATTTTAAATTGAAAGACTCATTGTTGAGCTTAAACTGTGGTCTCGTACTCTAAAACCTCTTTGCTGCCCATCAAACTGCTCCGGTACTGTATCCTCGGGCTCACTGCCGACGTCGTCTCGAGCACTAGAATGGTTTTGCGTAGGCGCCTGTCGATGAAGTGTGCATCCCAGGCCGGGTATCTTTTCCTGGGCAGGTCAATTCGGATCACAGGACCCTCCTGCCGTGACGACGACGAGCTCCTGTGAAGCAAGGCCGGCGACGAGGCAGGTGAGGGGCGCACCTGGAACACGGGCAAGCAACTGTCCCGCTCCCGGTCACCCGGCGTCGGGTCGCCAGAGTCCCCCTTAGTCCTGGGGAGAGTTCTGGGCGGACTAGTTATGACCATGTCCGTTTGGGAGCCTTGCGATGGGGTCAGGCAAGCGTCGATGACCCCGGCCACCCCTCCAGCGCCCACCACGCCCTCGTCCACGCAACCCCCCCAATGCGAGCCGATCACGGGGCCGTCTGGATGGAGCCAGCAGTAGTATACCAGCATGAAGAAGGTGCCGAGGGCGAAGCTGCAAGCCACGAGGCAGACCACCACCAAGGCGGAAGAGTCGGAGGTGTGCGGACCACGATAGGTGTACCAGGCCGCGGTGAGGGCCACGTTTTCAGCCAGGGTGACGGAGTAGTAGACGGTCATACGGAAACGGCTGGGGCCCTCTTTGACGTTGAACCAGCAGAAGATGTAGATGATGCCTACCACCATGTTGTAGATGATTTCCTCCCATTTGGACATGCAGAAGTCAGTCTCACCTTGGATGATCCAGAAGGTCATGACACACCTGAAAGACAAAAACCTTTGTGTAAATATTGTGCTGTGCGTTTGACCCATTTTTCAACGGCCCCGAGAAGTCCAGTGTCTAGAGACACTGAGAAGTAAACTGAATTAATAGACTGAATTAAACCTAAACCACCATTAATATCCCTTGCCACACAAGATTATGACACAATGTTTGAGTTTAAAGGCGCAGGACCTGATTTAGATTTTGTTTTACGTTTTAGTTTGAACTGATCCCATGTAAATCTTTTCCTCACCTTGACAGACGCCTGTCTAGGATAATCACAGGTTGTTTCTTTTGATTTGACCAACAATAATGTTCCTTGCTATTATTCGATATGGTTATCACACAATGACATGTATTTCATGCTGTACAGACAATGTACAGACGATACAACTTAGCTACTTTATGGCCTGCTAGTGTCTCACAGCAGTAGGAGGATTTGCCTCTTATCTTGAACTTGTACTTTTAATTAAAGCTCCAGTGTGCAACATGTTTGCCAATAAAAATAATCTGTTGCACTGATTTTTAATGGAAAACAAGGTGGTGCTATAAAAAAAGACTTAAAAACTCACTTGTGTTGCTTACTTTAATAACTCTTGCATGACTTACTAAGATAAAATAAGATAACTTTTAATTGTCCCACAATGGGGAAATTCCAGTGTTTCAACACAGATTAATAGAAGTATGATAATAAAAAAACAGATAACTTATAAAGAAACTCCTAAACTCTTAATAAGAATAATAACGCTCTAATAACCTGAGTTCCGTTTCGTTACGTACTTCAGTAACTTTACTTCCTTTACTTTACTTACTTATTTTACCTACGTAACTTACATTACTTACTTACTAGTTTTATGACAGTAAAAGTATATCACCCTGGAGAGACGAAGAGACCACGAGAATGGACTGTTGAGCAAGCTTTATTACGTTAAACTATTAGTTATTTGGCGCTCAGACCCCGGCGGAAGACGTTGCGATCATGGGCACTCCATGATCTATTTGTATTAGATGTCTCCCCCCGGAGCCTGGAGACTGGTGGTGGTAGATGTGAAGAGAAGGTAGAGGATGAGGGGAATGCAGAGGAGGAGCTGGGGAGGTGGTGGGTCGCAGTACGGTTTGAAGCGGCCGAGCCATCTGCCTGAGGCTTAAATGTGACCGCCTGGTGCTGATTGGAGCGGGGAGGAGTCACTTGAGAGCGTTGATTGGGGATGAGGAGCAGGTGCGAGGGCCATGGTGCAGACGCCCCCTGACCTTTCACCCTCCTTCTTTGGCCGGGAAAAACTGCATAACCTCTTTGGGATAAGAGTCCATGGTGAAGTGAGGGATCTGACTCTCACAGACGGACAGGCGGACGCTGCTTGAGTGCGATGATGGCGCTGGGGAGAGGGGTCCTTCCATGGAGGCCTTGACGTAGATGGGTGGAGTTAGGTCTTTTCCTGGCTGAATTTACACAGGCTTCATTTCTGTTCTACATTTTCAGTAGTTTAAAACACAACGGTACTTTTGAATCATGTATTGCTGCTGCTTCTATAGACACACGGTAACAATTAAGAATATTAAAAAGAAATCATCCCAAAAAAATCAACATTTTAAGAAGTAATTGAGTACTCCTTCCATTTCTGTGCCATATTAATGCACCATATTCACAGTTTCCCCCTTGATTTGTGAGGTTTGCTGCGGTTTGAGCTAGAATCAGCGGAGCGGAGCCTCACACCTCCTCTTGCAGCTCCTCTCTGCTGAGACAGGCCTAAAAATAGCCGACCATTGGAATATTACCAGTGTTTGCAAACATTATTATTCTGCGGGCAGTAATAAAGGAGAGCTTCACACAGTGCATTTGTGTATTTAATTTGCAAAGGTTAAATAAACTTGTGCTTACACGGCTATTCAATTGTCAGAAGCATGGATACTGCCTGGTGGACTGGAAAATAGCCTTAACAGCAGGGAATCGCTAATGCTAATTTCTAATCCGTCAATTTCATTCCATATAATAGAGAAAGACAGCTAGTACATGTATATCTTAAAAGGTGCACAATGTGAGTTTTCTGGTGGTTTATACATGATTACTTAGCTAGGAACGCTCTTCCACTGTATCATAGAAATGTATTTTTTATTTATTCAATTCAACCAACAGATATTTTTATTGACAAACCATACTTAGTTCAGTGAAGTCACCTGCTTGTTGTGTAACTGCCATTTTACCACCAGATTGTGCCTTCAAAACTTGCTTATGCATCATGTTCCGTAAATTATTTTCTGAAAACAAAGTACAATTCTATAATAGTTGTTTAAACCTGGATGGTAATTCTAACATTAACATTATTTGATTATTATTCTTATTCTTATTATTATTATTGTTATTATTATTCTTATTATTATTCTTATTATTATTAATACATCTCACATTTCAGTTTTTTTTAAAGTCATTTTATATTTTATTTTTGTATTTTATGTATTCATTTGTTCTAGTAAGTAAGTAAGTAAGTACATTTTATTTATATAGCACCTTTCACAGACAGAGTCACAATGTGCTTCACAAAACACAGAATAAAACAATAAAAACACAAAAAACTTACAGTGAACAATACATATACAACAATATACAGTAAAATCAGTCCGAAAAACAAGTGCATTTAAAAGGCTTGACTAAATAAAAAGGTTTTAAGCTGACTCTTAAAAGCAGTAACTGAGTCCATTGACCGTAGGGAGAACGGAAGATCGTTCCAGAGTCTGGGGGCAACAGCCTGGAAGGATCGGTCTCCTCTGGTCCCAAAACGGGTGCGAGGAACCAACAACAGTTTCTGGTCCAAGGACCTTAGTGAGCGAGAGGGAGCGTATGGATTAATCAGATCGCTGATGTACGATAGGACCTGACCATTTAAAGCTCTAAAAGTTAAAACAAAAATTTTAAACTGTATCCGGCATGAGACCGGCTCCAGTGAAGGGCTTTAAGAATGGGTGAAATGTGGGCCCTTCTATTTGTGCGGGTTAAGATCCTCGCTGCAGAGTTCTGGAGCAGCTGCAGACGAGAGAGTTCCTTCTTGTTAAGACAGGAAAACAAGCTATTACAATAGTCTAAACGTGAAGACACAAATGCATGAATTATAACTTCCAGGTCATTTTGAGACACCATTTTCCTGAGCTTAGAGATTTTCCTCAACTGAAAGAAACAGTTCCTCGTCAACAGCTTGGAGTGGTGCTCTAAAGACATGTCTTTGTCAAAGACAACACCCAAGTTTCTAAGACTTGGTTTAGCAGTCTGGCCTAAAACACCCAAGTACTGGTTTATCCCTGGAATGGCATCATCAGGGGCAATAATCAGAGTTTCTGTTTTGTCAGCATTTAGCTGCAAGGAGTTTTGACTCAGCCATTGTTTTATTTGCACTAAACAACTGACCAAGGAGTTCAGCTTCTGGATCTCAGAAGGTTTAAAAGAGCAATAGAGCTGAATATCGTCAGCGAACAGGTGATAGGACACATCACTAAACTCTTTAATGATCATTCCCAGGGGAATTATATAAAGCAGAAATAAGACGGGACCCAAAACGGAGCCCTGAGGAACTCCACACAACAGATCAGCTGAGTCGGACATTATTTGGTTTGCAGCAACACTAAAGCTCCGACCGGATAAATATGAGGAAAACCAATGAAGAACTGACCCCGATAGTCCAATCAGGTCCCTCAGTCTGTTCAACAGGACATGATGGTCGACAGTGTCAAAGGTCAACCGTGCAGACAGATCCAACAGAACTAAAACAGTGCATTTTCCAGAATCAGCAGACATCATAATGTCACTAGACATTTTCAACAATGCGGTTTCCGTAGAATGATGTTTGCGGAAACCAGATTGAAAAGAGTCGTGAATGTTTCACTGATCAAGGAAATCTGACAATTGTTCAGAGCCCACCTTCTCAAGGATCTTGGACATGAACGGGAGCTTTGATATGGGTCTGAAACCTTTGGGGTCTGTCGGGTCCAAGTTTGTTTTTTTCAGTAAAGGCTCAACTATGGCATGTTTAAATGGACCAGGAAACACACCAGTAGAAAGAGAGAGATTTACCATTTTGGTCCCCCAGGGGCCAATAACATCAAACACTTTGAGGAAGAGCCTGCAGGGAAGGGCATCTGATGTACAAGAGGAGGGTTTCATCTTGGTCACCAGAGCTGAGATGTCTTCTAGAGTGACAGGCTTAAAAGAAGAGCAGTTTTGGGAAACAGGCTCCACAGAAACAGGTTTATCAGACAATGGGAGTGGGATTTGGTCTCTGATCATCTTGATCTTATCGATAAAGAACCTGAGGAGTTCGTTGCTGTCAGCTTTGCAGGAAACAGGAGTCACTGCAGCTGAAGGACCAACAATAGAATTTATAGTGTCAAACAACACTTTGGGGTTTTTCTTGTTGGATGTTATTAGCTGGCGAAAGTAATCCGATCTGGAACTTTCCATCATTTCATTGTAAGATGACACAAGATCTCTGAGGTGTGACCTTTGACCTCAAGACTGCAGGTTTTCCACAGACGCTCAGTTTTCCGACATAGTCTCTTTAGGTTTAGGATATCGATATCTTCATTTATCCAAGGACAAGCTTTTTTCTGTGATGACAGGGTGGATTTTACAGGTGCCACCTGATCTAAAATGGATAAACATTGGCTGTTAAAGGAATTAATTAAACTGTCCACATCAAGACAATTCATAAACAAATCAGGATCAAATACAGCAGAAAATTGGACGGCTGTATTTGCAGTGATAATGCGCCTCTGAGACCTGATGTTTGAGGGCACAGGCTCAGGAGAAAAGTTCAATTAAAATAAAACACAGCTATGATCGCTCACATGGACATCCTCCACACAGAGGTTAGCAACACTCAGGCCAAGTGAAAACACCAGGTCTAAAGTGTGTCCCTTTTGGTGAGTGGGACCTGAGACATGCTGCTCAAAGTTAAACGTTTCGGTCAAGGTTAAAAGATCCTTTGCAGGGCATGATGAGCCATCGACCCAAATGTTAAAATCCCCAAGAATTAAAACATTTTCCAGCTTTATAATAGAAGATAAATAGTCACTAAAGTCCTTTAAAAAGACAGCAGCAGGACCAGGAGGCCGGTAGACTAAAACACAGTAAAAAGGACTTGAAGAACCAACCTTAATCATCTGTGATTCAAAGGAAGTGAAAGTGTGTGAGTCGATGACTTTACACATGTAACGGTCCTGGGACACGACTGCCAGACCTCCTCCACGTGACGGTCCTGGGACACGACTGCCAGACCTCCTCCACGTGACGGTCCTGGGACACGACTGCCAGACCTCCTCCATGTGACGGTCCTGGGACAGGACAGCCAGACCTCCTCCACGTGACGGTCCTGGGACACGACTGCCAGACCTCCTCCACGTGACGGTCCTGGGACACAACTGCCAGACCTCCTCCACGTCGACCAGGGCGAGGCATCGCAGAAACGGAGCAGCCGGGTGGGCAGAGTTCATTTAGATGAATAAACTCACCCTCTCTCTGCCATGTCTCCGTAAGACACATGAAATCAAGGTTTTGTCTTGTAAAAGTTCATTCAAGGAAAACGCTTTGTTGGCAATTGAACGGGCATTCAACAAGCCGAGCCGGACCGTGGATGACGTCACGTCCATCGGTTCAGCTGAGCGCAGCGGGACCTGTCGAAGGCACGCGTTACGGTCACGTGATTCCCATCTGTTTCGCCGGTAAGACGACGAAAACAAGGAAGCGGACGGTGGCGGTGGACCCCAGCGCTCATAATTCCAGCGGCGCGCGGGCTCCAGGAAAACAGCCGCCACATCCCGCGCAGGCTCCAGGACCGGTGCGGCCCCGATGGCCCGTGCAGGCAGCGGGAAAACAGTCGCGATGACACGGGCAGGCAGCGGGAAAGCAGCCGCGATGACACGGGCAGGCGGCGAAGACGGCGACGGCGAACAGCCGCAAACATGGAGGAGCGGGACCAGGCGCAAGCACCGAGCACGTCTCCCAAAGCCCAGGCTCGTGTGCTCCGAACACAAGGCTCGTCTGCGCTTGACTTGCACACCAGACCTTGTGCCTCGTCTCCTCTGCTTCCTCCTTTTCCCCGGGCCTCGGGACAGCAGCAAAACGTCAGGTGCGTTGGGTGGACAAACAAGGCGTGGCGGAAAGGCTTGTTTGTACGTGTCCCATGTGTCGAAAAGCGACTCCATCGTCGCTTTGATGCGGAAAAGTGCGCCACGGTCATAAACCCGCACAGCAGACACACAACAGACTCATGTCTGGGCTGATAAAACTGCATACGATGTAACGATCGTCACAAATAAGCGGCATAACAGGAGTCGAGCAGGGGCGTGGCCAAACACAGGCGCCATCTTGGATCAACCAGTTCTACCGCTTGTTCCCGTTAGTGGTCACGGGTGACAGGAGCCTATCCAGTGACTTTGGGCCTGAGACGGGGCACATAATAATTGCAGCAGTTGCAATTGTTTTGGACATAATAATCGTGACACAAAAAGTGCAAAGTGATTGTGTGGAACATTCCAGGCCTTACAACAATCCATGGAGAATTGCATGTTTTGAACCCTCCACCTTAACTCGTACAGTGCCCCAATAAAGGCTAATGTTTTATTTATTTTGTATTCCCAGTTTGACAAAAATATATTTTTTGGATGAAAATATGGACACAAATATGGACTTGATTATCATGTATTTTGGGACTGTCCTGTTGCACAGAACTATTGGACAGAAATGAAGGCATTGTAGACCATTTTTACACTACCGTCCCATTTGACTTCGAACCATGTATTCAGGTCTGAGAACCACTGCCACAGACAATGACGATGGATATCTCTGGAGGAGAAACAAACTGCACCAACACTAAAGGACTGGACCCAAAAAATCACATTCGGACTGAACTTGGACAAATTTGACATAAACTGGACAAAATGGGACTCACATTTTGGACATGGTCTGCTTTAACCTTGCACTTTATTTACATATGTAGGAAAATATGGACAGAAACACACAGTTGTACTTATAACTCTGTATTTACCGTAGTTTCCTTCACTAACTACTGACATTTTTGTTTTAATTTGTTCAAAAAACAATGAGAAATGTGTGTCCTTGTCCTTCACCCGGTGCAGCTCACATATTAGGAACGGTGAACATGCTGGACTGAGGAGGGCAATTCTCCAAAGACCTTGGAGGAACGCTTAATATGACTGAACAGTGAGGTGTGTTCAGGGGGGGCAGTGCCTCACCTGCCAATCTTGGCGGAAACAAAAAAATAAAACATATTTTGTCATCTGTATGTATTATATAAACCTCCTTTCCGTTTGAATCCAATATCAAACAATATTTTTTTCAAATAAGAATGTCAAAATGCCGTTCACACACTCCTCACAAACTGAGCTGGGGCAATGCAGTTTAGAACAAATAAAACCCTCTGACCATGAGCTCAGAGCTTCCATATTCTCCATCATGTATGAAATGTATTTCTGAAGCGTGTTTTAGTCTCACAGCTTCATTCTAAAACTGCAGTAAAAGTTCACTCAGAGGCTGCATTACATGTGCCGCATGAAGAGGGCGCTCCTGAGCCCGGCCCTGTGTGGACAGGAGCTGACAGGTGCTCGTGTGTGGACAGGTGCTGACAGGTGCTCGTGTGTGGACAGGTGCTGACAGGTGCTCGTGTGTGGACAGGTGCTGACAGGTGCTCGTGTGGACAGGTGCTGACAGGTGCTCGTGTGGACAGGTGCTGACAGGTGCTCGTGTGGACAGGTGCTGACAGGTGCTCGTGTGGACAGGTGCTGACAGGTGCTCGTGTGGACAGGTGCTGACAGTGCTCGTGTGGACAGGTGCTGACAGGTGCTCGTGTGGACAGGTGCTGACAGGTGCTCGTGTGTGGACAGGTGCTGACAGGTGCTCGTGTGGACAGGTGCTGACAGGTGCTCGTGTGGACAGGTACTGACAGGTGCTCGTGTGGACAGGTGCTGACAGGTGCTCGTGTGGACAGGTGCTGACAGGTGCTCGTGTGGACAGGTGCTGACAGGTGCTCGTGTGGACAGGTGCTGACAGGTGCTCGTGTGTGGACAGGTGCTGACAGGTGCTCGTGTGTGGACAGGTGCTGACAGGTGCTCGTGTGTGGACAGGTACTGACAGGTGCTCGTGTGTGGACAGGTGCTGACAGGTGCTCGTGTGTGGACAGGTACTGACAGGTGCTCGTGTGGACAGGTGCTGACAGGTGCTCGTGTGGACAGGTGCTGACAGGTGCTCGTGTGGACAGGTGCTGACAGGTGCTCGTGTGGACAGGTGCTGACAGGTGCTCGTGTGTGGACAGGTGCTGACAGGTGCTCGTGTGGACAGGTGCTGACAGGTGCTCGTGTGGACAGGTACTGACAGGTGCTCGTGTGGACAGGTGCTGACAGGTGCTCGTGTGGACAGGTGCTGACAGGTGCTCGTGTGGACAGGTGCTGACAGGTGCTCGTGTGGACAGGTGCTGACAGGTGCTCGTGTGGACAGGTGCTGACAGGTGCTCGTGTGGACAGGTGCTGACAGGTGCTCGTGTGTGGACAGGTGCTGACAGGTGCTCGTGTGGACAGGTGCTGACAGGTGCTTGTGTGGACAGGTACTGACAGGTGCTCGTGTGGACAGGTGCTGACAGGTGCTCGTGTGGACAGGTGCTGACAGGTGCTCGTGTGGACAGGTGCTGACAGGTGCTCGTGTGGACAGGTGCTGACAGGTGCTCGTGTGTGGACAGGTGCTGACAGGTGCTCGTGTGGACAGGTGCTGACAGGTGCTCGTGTGGACAGGTGCTGACAGGTGCTCGTGTGGACAGGTGCTGACAGGTGCTCGTGTGGACAGGTGCTGACAGGTGCTCGTGTGGACAGGTGCTGACAGGTGCTCGTGTGTGGACAGGTGCTGACAGGTGCTCGTGTGGACAGGTGCTGACAGGTGCTCGTGTGGACAGGTGCTGACAGGTGCTCGTGTGGACAGGTGCTGACAGGTGCTCGTGTGGACAGGTCTCTATCTTCTTCCTTATTATTGTGTTTGTAGAATCTGGATTTTCAATCAAAGCGAAAGGTTCTAACTAAAGGAAAGTGATATCTCTACAAACACTAAGTACATTTATCCTGCTGCTCAGAGACATGGCCTGGAGCTCAAGTGATAGTGAGATTGACTTCCACTTGCCCTGAACTTTTTTTTCGTGTTCAAACTTTTTAAACGTATCGATGGCTCAGTCTAGTTTGTTCTGGGATGAGTCCGAGACGGAGGCGATGGTCAGTGATCAGATTAAAGTCAGGTTTGATCATTTTGGTCAGCTCGCTTTCCTTGGCAAACTACGGCAAACATGCCAAGTAATATGTAAGAATTGTTTTGTTTTTTTTGCCCTTAGGCCAGACCTGGGTATTTGTGGCCCCAGGGGCAAGATGTGGCCCTCGGCATGTTTTAATCCGGCCCCTAGAAAGATTTTTTGTCTGTAACATCTGTCTGCACTTGTATCCTTAATAAAGATGACATGAAACTAATTCAATAATAGGTTCAATAGCCTATATTTGACAGAAAAGTGATATTTTATTTGATATTTTATATATCAAATGCGGCGGATCTAGTGGGACTGTGTAGCACACAAACGGTGAGGAATGAATGAAGTCTCCTGCAGCTTCTCCTCTTTCTGGTCCAGAACGACCTGTTTAAGGAGCTCTTTTGGTTCATTCACGTTTGTACGTCACTGACTGTGAATATTAGGTGTATACTGTATTGGAAACACTTGTATTTGGATTTGCTCTCCTGTCCGGGTCACCATGGAGACCATGGACACCATGGAGACCTACCAGCCACTTTGGGTTTGTTGCTTTCTCTTGCCTCCTTGTAATAAACAGTAAATAAACAGTCTACGTCTACGAATTTGGTCACAGTTCATGAAAACCTTTCATTTGTGGCATGAACAGGACTGTAATGTTTTGGTGATATAATGTGGGGAGACCAAAGTGGAATAGCCTCTTCACAGCTTTTATTCACAGTTCCCCCAAACATATTTTTATCGGTCAAACTTACCTACTACAAAGAGTGTGATGTCAGCTCTCTATAATTCGATTTACAATGTCCTTCAGTCGCTGTTATCACATCCAAATGGGAACGAGATCACAGATAAGTTCATACTACATCCATGTGTGCTTGGCACGCACTCATTCCATTGTCCACAGGGTGCATTTATCCCGGGTTAAGTTAGAACGATTCTACCCCGACATGGACCTGAATTGTAGCAGCACTTGGCACATTGCTTCATATGTATTTGGCCCTGTCCCGCATTGATCTTTTTGAACAGAAGTCCTCTCTGTGCTGTATTTGGACTGGCATTAATGTGTCTGATTCCAAGCTTAAACGTTGACTTTTAATGGCTAAGCGAGCTATTGTTTAAGTGGAAAGACTGCTTCTCCTTCTCATGCAGTGGATACGAGACATATTGTCCTTTATGGGCTCGGGACAAATTAGAGAACACATTTTATAGATTGTGGTGCCCCATTTGCCCCCAATTTATTGCTTCAGAGTGTTTTATGTTTGTGGGGGGGATTTTTAATCTGGAAATAAAAGTTAAACATTATATTGCACTGATCATTTTCACAATAAAAAACACTTTGAAAGTAAAGAAAGTGGTGTCATTATTCTACTCTAAACACTAAGTCAAAAGGAGCCATAATATTCATATTGCAAGTTTGTGGAGCCAATTCGAAACAAATAATGAGAACGTTCGATATTTGTGGATTTCTATCGTGAAGATTTCTTTCATAAACAGTAAACGGAAAATATTCTACAAAAAAGTCATCTAATTTGAGAGAAGTGTGTAGTCTAACGTGACATGACATGTGGTTGGTTGAAAAGACGTGGCAAGGTTGTCCTCGGTCCCCTTTGCTTTTCGATGTCTCTTTTGAATCGCTGTCCCCTGAACATACTCACTATTGTACCTGTATCACGTTTCAACTCGCCAATGGGTTAATGAGTGTTGCAGTGTGTTTTTCTTACCAGTGGCTGACGATGAAAATTCCAAAGTACAGCTGGAAGACGGAGGCGAAGAGCGCGAAGGCCACGGTTCGAGCGCCGATGGTGAAGAAGTGCCACAACATCTGAGCGATCACCGCCTTGTACGACATGGGCAGCTTGTCGTCCCGCGAGTCCCTGAGCACCTTCTGGTAGGACGCGATCATCCAGGCCAGAGAAACCAGGGAGGCTGAGGCGGACAATCCTGCGGACAACAGCAAGAGCATTTAAAAAATCAGAAGTACTGTGTGGAAAATGGGTTATTATACTGCAATTTGTCTTTCATTTCCATTTTGAATGCTTGGTTTGAGGGCTTCTACTGTCAACAGTCGGGCTAAAGCAGCAAGAAATCTAAATATTAGCTCCATGGGTATCGTTAAAGCAAAGCTAACAAACAAAGGCTCCTTACAAATGAAAATTCTCAATCTGCATTGTACAATAAATAATAATAATAATGTTCATGGCGAGACACTAGTGATGGGCAGATCGATTCCAAATATTGATATATTGATACTGACAGAGGTATAAAAAATAGGTACTTGTGCAAAAATAACAAATACATATTTTTTAATCCATTTTGCCGACATTTTTGTAATACATATATATGTACTTTTCATATTTCATATTAGCTCAAACTGAGGTTGACAAAATCTTTTAATTCTAAATATCTCTAAAAGTTGCGTTTCGTCCGACCTTGTAGCGGCAGGACGTTGTTGCCGTGGATCATGATGCTGAGCTGCAGGACGAGCTGGGGGGCGGACTTGAGGAAGGCTTCCAGGAGGCGGAGCATGGTGATGTCGGCGCTCTCGAACATCAGCCTCCAGTGGAAGTGTCGCCTGGGCCTGCCGCCGCCGCCGCCGCCGCCGCCGCCGCCACCGCCGCCGCTGCTGTGCCAGCGGCTCTGAGCGCCCAGGTACAGCGTGTGGATGTATCTGGAACACACGGACGCAAGCGGCTTCACTTTGGGAAAAATAACACAATCATTATAATCAAGGTGGTTTCCATCATCATAACGGTCGAAAGCGATCATTTGTCTTCAAGTAAATGCTACATGAAGTGAAAAAAACATCGCGATTTAAGGCTTATTCACGTTTATTGAGACTGGGACTGAACAACAGAGAAATCTTTCATTTTCTTTCATTCCCGTGGTCTGACATGAAGATAAGTTTGTTATCTTAAGTTTGGGAGTAAGACCACACCCCTTTCACGCCCCTTCCTGCGGCTACACTATTTAAGCATCCAAGTCATACACGCCGGAGATTTTCATGCCCCTCCCTCTCACCCTCTTTTAATCATTGTAATTATTCTAATGTATCTCTTAGTTGGGGGTATCGAGGCCCAGGAGCCTTCACTCCCCATCACCAAAAGCCCCAAAATGGCATCCATTTTTGTACATTTGTGTTTTTCATGTTCCTCATACCAATAAACACTTTGCATCGTAGCCGGGCTCACGGTTCTTGCTCGTGAAATGTTTCTCAAGTTTGTGACCAGCTTTACGAAACTGAACGCTCTGAACGCCGCCAGATAAATAAAGCTCTTTACATCCGAGAACTTTCCAAATGCACTTTAAAACAGTCTGGTTCAGATTCAAATAAATAACCACACGTTATTTATCAGCAAAACAGACACCAACTGCAAAGAACCACGTGAACACCAGGAGTCTCCCGGACGCAGGAACCACTGGTCCAGGCCCTGGCATGGCAGGATATTTCCCCGCATGGTTAGTTTGACGGCTGCTGGGCGGTCGGCGTACGGCATTAAGTCCGTCGTTGTAATAGTCCGTCGGACAGGCAGCTTGCAGGGCACTTCTGCACAACCAAGCACATTTGAAAACCGAGGCGTAAAAATAACTGGCTGCGTAGCGCACACGTCAGCATATATGACGACTATCTCTGCCAACATGTGGACGCGCTGAGAAAAATGCACACGGTTAAGACATATATACAGGTCCCTCACCGAGAAAAGGCAGAGTCAAGCTTGTTCCGCACTCTAGGTTGCTTTGGCGGTGAGATTTGGGCAACGTTCGCAGCAGCACGCATAAGCGGATAACACTGTTTGAATTTGTTTATTCATAGCATGAAAACCGAAATGCATATGATGTTATTTAGTGTGTTTTAAGCGTTTAATTATTCAAGGTTTCCAATTGGACACGAATCGGGGAAGTAACGCTGGTGCGCCGTTACTATGCTAGTTGTTATTAGCAGTGACGTGAAGCCCAAACTCTACTCTCGCCTCTGAAAGTGAAGGCTAGGATGGTAGGAATTGGTTAAGAAAGAGAAAACAGCTCCCAAATGTCACTATATGTTTTTCACATTTTTAAAGGAGAAATAATATGTAAAAAAAAAAACCTTCATGAGCTTTTAAACTTGTTACAACCCGTCAAAGGACCTGTTTCTAT
>NW_027315801.1:1679040-1721540 GCF_026437365.1 Eucyclogobius newberryi
ATAACAAATAATATCACATATAAGTATATAAGTATAAATAAAGTCGCATCCCGGCCAAAACTATGAAAAAAGTCCGGAAAATACGGAAACTTTGGATCTATTAAACAGACCAATCCGGTTCACTTAAAAAACAATCCAACCAATGAAACAAGCCTATGCGCAAATATTAAATCATTATATATGCCATTAATGTCGTTACATCTTGCTGAACGCAACTCACTGTACATAAATAATAAAATAATAATTGTGCATTTAATCATTTCATTTTGGCACAGAAGATCCTCCATCCTCGTGCACCTTTGAAGCGAAGCCATAAACGGTATTGATTGTTGGCAGCGCTGTATCGTTGAGTGATTACAACTGACTTTGGATTCGAGCTGCTCTGTTTCTGTGGTGTTTGGACTCGTGGTGCGAGGAGCAGAACTCTTCTTGAGACGTTCTGTCCAAACACCCGACCCGAGGAGACGCGTGACTGACGGCCGCTTGTGGGGGAGCACAATGAACGACGCGGGGAGCAGAGTCCTCAACGGCGACCTACTTTCCGCTCCCCTCGCAAACTCTGAGTGAGACGCAGATTATGAAAGAGTGGAAAGAGTGACAGAGAACGAAGGGGAAGATTAGAGAGGAAAAAAACGGAGAGAGAAAGAGAGAATTCAACCTAGATTCACAAACAAGTGTGACTTATGGATGTGTGACCTGAATTTACTGAAAAAGGACCAGTCAGTTGAAATTGGTGATTAAGTGAACTGAACCCTTGAGTTACAGTACTGATGTAAACATGTGGATTTGAATGAGGCCGCGAAATAAAAACATGAACTATTACTTTTGGAGACAGTGCAAATGGTAGAGAATATTTAACTTCAACTACTTCAATTCTATAATGTAGATTTGTGTTGCACTTGGTGAAACAAAAGGCGCCGGTCCAGCTGGCAGCCCGGTGTAAACGCTCCGCTCTTTTCTCACACTTTTTTCACACTTATTGTGCTTTATCTTTTGTATTTTATTTGTATTCTACTTTACTTGTACAATAGGGACACGTGCTGGAATCGCTTTAATTTAACTTGTTTTTGACTTTGTTCGGCTGGATTATTGAGTGTTTTCGTCGTGATGTGCGCTAGCTCTGAGCTAGCCCCCGGCCCCCCCGCGCCCTCCGGCCGTCCTGACGTACAGTATGCCGCCGGTACACGTTTATATAAAAGAGGAACTTCATGAATGATCGGGACACGCACTGGAATCGCTTTAATTCAACTTGTTTTGACTTTGTTCGGCTGGATTGAGTGTTTTCGTGTCATCGCGATGTGCCCTGGCTCCGAGCCCCCCCCCCCCCCGGCCCCCCTGCGCCCCCCCCGGCCGGCGCCGTACCGCGTTTACACAAAGGAGGAACTCATGAAACTGCGGAGAACAGTCGTCTTACCCGTTGATCGTCACAGTCGTCTTACCCGTTGATCGTCACGTTATCCCGGCGGACATCCTAAGATTTTTATAAGAGATCTTCTACTGAGAGTGTTTTTCAGACTTCCTATAAGTTATTTGTTCTTTTCTTCTGTATCTATCTCTGTATCTACCTGCGTTGCATCAATGGAATTTCCCCATGTGGGACAATAAAGGAATATCTTATATATACAGCAGCAATGCTAGCTTCGCAGTAGCGTTTAGCCTGCGGCTAACGATAACTTTCTTGGATAACCACACAGAATGAAGCAGTTTGACCACTTTATTCTTCTCCATGTCTTCGTGTTTTGACTAGTTTTATGTATTTGTGGCACAGTTCTGACCAATCGGAATATGGAATATTGTGCCTCCTCTTCCTCACTCTGAAGCTCAACAGTGATCGCCCACCACTGAAGACGTACATTTCTCATTCATTTTTCACTTTCTGAAAAATAAATACATTGATATTAAATATCTAAAAGCTTGCTTGGGGCTAATAAATTAAGTGTTAACTAACGGCCATAATACCTTTAATTGTATTAAAATATCTAACTGTTAGGTTTTGCTAACTGGAGGAGTGAGGGATTTCTTAGACAAGTTTTAAATGTTTTTTGGACTGAAAATAACTGGACATTGGTTACAATATAGCCAGGTATGCCTTTAAACTCTTAATATTTCTATGAAAAGTCTACAGGAAGAATTTATCGGATATTTACTTCTGGCACATCTGTGGGCTTCATCCTGCATGGTTCAATTATTACTTTTCATTAGCTTGAAGAAAGAGCTCGAAAATAAATAGCTTGAGCTACTTTAACAAAATAATCTCTTTTTAGGAAAGTTGAGAAATAAGTCTTGGTTTGTTGCCAAATTCTATCATACCAGATTTACACTTTGATGATTTGCAAAATGAAGTCATAACGTTCATGAAGCACGACCCATGACCTTGGAATAATGAGTACATAAAAGAAACCAAAAACATAAAATGCATTGAATTGAATTTGGCCCAAAACACTAAATCCAAAGTCCTCAAAGCCCCTTGTTCCCTTTGCCTGTTTGTTGGTGAGCAGGACCAGATGGGAGGAGGAGATAGGAGGAGGAGAGAGGAGGAAGAAATAGGAGGAGGAGATAGGAGGAGGAGGAGATAGGAGGAGGAGATAGGAGGAGCTGAGTGAAGCCGGTGTTAATTGGTAACGTGACGCTGCCGATGTTATCTGAAGCGACGAGCTCCGGGCTGATCCAGATTCTACTTCCCTCCTCATTCACACAAGTACTCGTGCGTCTGCCAATCAGAGTTAGAGGAGACGCCAAGGAGAACACCAGGAGAAGGAGGACGAGAAGGTCAAAGTTATCGCTAAGTCCAAGCTTATTTAGAGTGACAAATATAGGACGCAACTCACAATGAAAGCACTGGTTTTGTTTTGAATGGATCCAATGACTGGTAGAGGTCGGCACTTCCATCACAAGGGCAGTTACGCTTACAGAAGAACCATCACCGAAATGCCACTGACTTTTTACTCCAGTGTTATAAACTTCTTTCCACTGAACCGGGCAGAAGACCTTCCACAGGAACTATTTAGAGAGAATGGTCCATCTCACAACGGGCCGAACCAACAGGGAAAATAGGAGCTTTAAAAGAAAGTTCTTCAGTGTCTCCAGAGTGGACCCCCCCTGGACACTGGCAGTGACCCTGTGATGCTGCTGGTGCTGGATGCAGAAGATTATTTTGTCCTGAGGGCTGTTACTCTCCTCTAACTGCCCTGACACATGATCTGCTGACGACCTGACGAACCTGCTCCTTTGACTGAGATATGAAGGTTGCCCTTGGTCACCCTTGAAAAACACTTTCAACCCGGTTTAAAGGAATAATGGGCGATTTTTCGGCAATTAAGAACTCAAGCGGAAGTGCGCATGCGCACTCACCCCCGTGCGGACGCACAAACAAGCCTCGATGCTACACGTGCATTTGTTTATTAGTGCGATGGATCGCATCGCATCTCTCGTCTCCCGTAGATTTCCGTCTCTTCTGAGTCAGCTCGAACTGTCTTTCTCTGTCTTAATTTTTTCCCGTACACTGAGGGAACTATATTATGATAGATCAATGCGCTTAGACACGCGGAAACATGCTGCTCTCGTGGGGATGAGCCGCACGAGGCTGCAGGTGAGCATAGGGTGCATCCTATGATTGATACGTGGCAGGACTAATCGGCCGTCCACGCCACGAGGAAATGAGACTCAGATTTGGCGCCAAAGAATCGTCCATTACGCCTCTAATAAAGGTTAATGAATAATAAAAGTATATATTTATGTATCCTGTATTCCTGGCTGGGGCCACCACTGCACAGCGCTGTCCAGATGTAATGCACTGACATTTCAAAGCTATATAACGAGTATAGCTTTCATGCTAACAACAAACACACGCTTGCTGCTCCGGGTGCCCAACTTTCAGGAACATCTTTGGACAGACATCCTTTTTCTCCATCTAGGTTTTGGAATGAGGACTCCTTGAATATGAGGTTTTAACTGAGTCGTTTTCCCGTTCAAAAAGGAAAAGAACTCGGGAACTCGTGTCAAAAGCCGCTGCCACAATTTTCCAAGAAAGAACCAACACTATTGTTTGATTACTGATAATGTAATATTGTAATATTGTAATGTAATATTAGCTAGTTAAAGTGAACATTATTCAATGTTTTCCAAAACGTTCATTTATCGTTAGCTTTTGGGACAGCTAGCAACCACAGAGAGCTAACCAATAAGCTAACCTTAGTGTCGAAGAGCGGACTCAGTGACTTTATTATTGGTGACATCAACATCACAACTTTCCAAGATAAAAGCTCATGAATGCAAAAAAGTCAGAAGCACGACTTCTAATCTCGCTAACATGAGCGCCCGAGGACCACACGAATGCTACTTAACTATTCTTTTAGTAGGAGACTAGCCAGCGATTATTTAGTAGTTATTTGATTACTTCATATTGTACATGGAGAATTTCTTAATATCTTTAACCAAATATGGTGACTTGAGGCTTCTTGTGTATCCTGTGTATTACTGAAACAAATCTGATTTGAGTTTGTATTATTTTTGATATTTTGTTCTAGTAACGCCACTGTCTTTGTTATAAAATGTCTGTTGGAATTTCCGAGTGTGTATAGTCCAGATAACGAGTGACAGAACATTACGATTGGTGTAAGAGTCCACTGGTCACACCTATTCCACTGAATCGTTGCAGCGCTTGTATCAAACTTTGAGTCTTGTTTCATGTCTTTAATTTTGCTTCATATTAAAGTCAATGGGTTCCTAACAAAAGGGCAGGATAAATGATGGAGGGAGAAGGACGGAGGGAGAGTGCAGAGGAGTGAAATCCACGACTCCGTGATAAAGGTGCCGGGATTTATGGGTGAGAGAGGAGGTAATGAAGGGAGAAAGGAGAGGTAATGGACAGAGGTGTGCGGAGAGGAGCGCCAATCAATCCCTGTTTATGGGACGGACGGAGAGAGAAAGAGAGAGGGAAGAAAGAGAGAACGCGAGAGGAGAGATGGTGGGAACATGGGAGAGACAGAGGGACAATAAAGGAGGGAGATGTAGAGGGGAAGGAAGAAAGAAATGAAGCGAGAACGTAGACAGGAAGTAGGAAAGAGAGGAAGAAAGAACGACCGAGAAAGAAAGAAAAGAGAGAAAGAAAGAAGGGAAGGAAAGAAAGATAGAAAAGAGAGCACATTTATTTGATTCTATTTTCTGGTTAAAAAGTTACGTTACGACTTTAAAATACATTTCACGTCCAAACTGTAACTCAGTCTCAAGTAGCAACATTTGTATTCTTACTTGGGCAATTACTTCTTACTTGTTTTTGAAAATATGAATTTAAATAAACATTATATCACTGTTTATGGCGTATCAGTTCGGCTGCGCCGACAACCAGGCACAGGTGTTGTTTAAAAGAGGATATATACAGTGTAGATTGCGCCATAAATCTGCAATATCTGTACATGTCATACCATCAAAAGTGTCTCTGAAGATGTTTCTGACAGATATATGTTATTATAAATCTCTGTCCATTTAATGTTTACTGCTATTTACAATTGAAATGATTTGATTGTGATAAAATCGTGAAAATATATGAGATATGAAGCTGTTTTGAGGCCAATTCACTCATGTCAATGTGATAAAACACCCAAAAATCATCGGATCGCTTCTCTTCATACTTCTACATCTCGCCCAATTCAAAGACGAATGGACAAAACACAACCGCGCTTCTGTTTGTGAATCGTTCTGAGGCCATGGGTAAATCATCCTTAGTCAATGCAAACATTACATTCATAGTTTAATCCATGTAAGACTCACTACTACTTTTAGTCGCTTCTTCCATCCATCTGCAGTTTTGTAAGTCCAGTAAAGGGCGCGTTCTTCTGCTCTTGATGATCTGTGCGTACCGCTGCACAACAATAATGCACAATCCTGTAAACTACATTGCAGTCGATGCAGTTCTTTTCGCAAATATGGAGTTTGTTGGTGAGCGCCGAGATTGCGCGGCAACACGACGACAATCGACGAGCAAACCACGAAATAACTAGATGTATTTGTACCGACCTGTATTCAACCTCAGTAACTATATGAAACTACATCATCTTATGTACATATTGCTATTTCTGTGGATGTCAATGACGGAGGAAATGAGCTAAGTCTACCACCCATAGGTACTTGTGTATGTGCATAAACAGTATGTATGCTGGGTATGTACGTGCATGTATCTAAACATATATAGGAACATTTGTATTACCTGAACAGCAGGGAGAATTTTGTTTCATTTTTTGCCACTATTATTAATACTGTGGTTATTGCCTCTATTGATTTTATTATTGTTATTAATTTCATGTATACTTAACTTCTGATCATTATGAGTTTTCCTGGTTATATATATTATCTATTTTTTTTTGGTACGTGTTGTTTTCCTCTCAAGGGGACTCATGAGGGGAAGGGGGGAGGAAAAAATGCAATTGTACTTTAGCTTGTTTTTGAGCCTTCTTGTAACGTGATGACGTCAGTTACAAATAAGACTTGAGCAAATGATAAATTGTGTCTCTATTTTTGCCATGAGGGAACACGCTTGCAAACAAAACAAAAAGAAAAGCGTTTGAGCTCTTTTTTTTTTGAGTTGTTGAGCGAAATCAGACACAATTTTGCGCGGAACGTTCCGATGTCGTAACCTCATTGGCCGTTCGCCGACCGCTTCGTGCTCTCTAGCGTCATCTGTCCATCCACCCCCCCCCCCCCCCACCCCCCCCCCCCCCGTACACGTTTAGCTCGATGTCAGACACGCTAAGGCCTCGCGACGCGACGATCGACAAGGCGAAATCTACCTGCTGCCAAAGCGAGGAAGCAAAGGCGCCGGAGCAGGATGGAGCTATAAATACCCCTCTGCCACTCAAAGAGAATCGGTTGTCTATCCCCGAGCTGCTGTCCCACATAACCGCTCGACTGAGATCTGGAAGCCTCGCTCAGAAAGGGAGAAAAACGGCGGGGAAATAAAAGGGAATGTGGAGGAGAACTATTTTCAGCTACTATGAAAGCATTTCCCAGGGCGGAGGTTAAATTGCCGTGTGTACGTTTCAAGATATGACGGGAGATGATTTGCGATGGTGAAAAAATGCGTCTGTTTAAGTTTGTGTGTTTTAAAGGGAAAACATATGTTGGATTTGGAATTGCGTAGTCAAATAAACGTGCTCTACTATGACAGTGGTTCAAAAACGTTTTCTCGATACAGGCCAATTATTTACTCAAATGTTTTTAGATCTGTTTGTCTCCATGGAGATGTTATTGCTTGGCCTGGAATGTCCCACAGTATGTCATTAAACTACACAATATCTACATGTGTATATATGCATCACTTGTGCTGTCTATCCGTCTCACTGCGAGAGATCTGGGGAAATGTCTGTCAAACTACAAAAAAGGGCAATAAGGATAATGAATAAAGCCGTATTCCGTGATTCTATTGAGGAACTTTTTATACTTTTTGTAAACTGAAATAAATTAAAATGTATTGACATAGTTAAAATAGTTTGACATTGTGTTTGGTGTCGTGAGAAGGTACTTTCCTATAGGCATTGAATACTTCTTTAAATTACGAAATAGACGCTATAACCTCCGAGATTTACTTCAGTTTGATTGAATAAAGTACAAACTAATGTGAGGCAAAGATGTGAATCTGTTTTAGGAATCAAACTATGGAATGTTCAATTAACACCCGGTCAAAATGTAAAAAATTGTAATTCTGATGCTGATAAAATGCTGAAATTGTCTGAATTGTTGCGTTATCATTTGTGTAATTTTATATTTAGGATGGGCAAGTTGCTACAGCTCAATCCTTTTTGGTTGTAACAAATATTGTTTAAAATGTATTTTTTGTCGAATACATACGAACAAACAAACAAACAAACAAATTATTAATTCATATTCTCCTGACCCAAAACACATTTTCTAGATAGTATTAATGCCTACAAATAAACAATTAGTAAAAGTAAGCATGTTTGTTGTATCTATTGTTGCTTTAAGACACCTGAATGAACCTGTTTTATTCCAGCTCCATTGGTGGGTTGATGCCAAGAAAAAACACTGTCTGGACCATGACATAAAGACATTAAAGATCAGAAATACAATGTAGACGGATGAATACAATGAGAACAACCAACCAACAAAGCCAAAAAATGCATATTAGAGAAAAAAAAACATAATACGCACTGGAGTTGCATTTTTGGGTGAAATGTATTTGATAAAATCCAAGACCAAGAACAGACATCTTGAAATGCAAAATAATAGCATAGAGAACATGGTGAATAGGTGTACGTATGCTAACGCTAACACCTTCAGCTACATGACGTATGCTAACGCTAACACCTTCAGCTACATGACGTATGCTAACGCTAACACCTTCAGCTACATGACGTATGCTAACGCTAACACCTTCAGCTACATGACGTATGCTAACGCTAACACCTTCAGCTACATGACGTATACTAACGCTAACACCTTCAGCTACATGACGAATGCTAACGCTAACACCTTCAGCTACATGACGTATGCTAACGCTAACACCTTCAGCTACATGACGTATGCTAACGCTAACACCTTCAGCTACATGAGGCACAGACAGAACTGTGGTAAGTGTCTGGTATGTTAACGTAACATATGAACAGTTATTCAGATAACTATAGCATAAAGAACATGCTAACAGATAACTATAGCATAAAGAACATGCTAACAAGTTTAGCAAAGCATCAGTTTTACCCCAAATCACTAAATCCACTGAATTCTTCTTCCTCTGTGTCACTTCTAAACAACTCCACAAACTCCAGAGGAAGAGGAAGTGCAGATTCTTCTTCTGCGTCGCTTAGAGCCTAGAGCGCCCTCTTGCGGTTGTCGGTGTGAAAATAACTAATAATATCACATATAAGTTGCTCTGGATTATAAGTCGCACCCCGACCAAAACAACGGAAAACGACTTGTTTTCCTGAACGTAGTAACTAGTAACAAGACAGGTTAAAGATAAAACTTGACCAGAGGCAAAAAATCACAATGTCAAGACATTAATCGAAACAAATACGAAGGTTAGTAGTTAAAACACAGAAGTCACTGTTTATCACGTCTATTAAAAAGTATGAAATGACGTCACGTTCCAAGAGCATACAGCTGAAGAGCGAGACTGTCCGTATGAAGTCTACGTGAAATGTTTCAATCAAATTTAAATTAAAAATACTATTGACAGTGGGCTACCTATGGACACTCATGTGAGCAATCGTGATTAAACGTGTAAGTAATTGGACGCACATCAGCCGCCTCGCTCTACCTCAGGGCCGCTTTGACTACGGAAGTCAATTACGGCCACGGTAAATTAATCAGTAATTCCCTACTAAAGCGTCTAGAAATGTGCCGCATATAAAACTTTTTCAGGGTTTTATAGGCGTATTAGAACTTCTTCAGCACCACTACTTTAGGCTTTGTAATTAAAAAAACAAAATATATCATTTTGACTGTCACAGACTGCAACAGTGGCTTTGTCCCCGGGGCTGTGTTTGATATGTGTGGAATAAAAACGCCCAGGAATAAAACAAAAAAAAGAAAGTAAAGGAAGCTATATTTTTTACATTGTACATGGTAATTTCATCACTCATCAAGTTGGAAGTTTCTGTCCGTGTTATAGCAGAACTGGGCTGATTAAAGTTTTTAAAAAGAATGTGTTGAAAAAGTACTGAAGGCAAGAAACTGCAATAAATGTAAGTGAAATTAGTTCAGAAGGACAAAGAAAATCACTCCTTTGAAGAACTGTTAGAAAAAATGATGCTTGTTTGGTTATGCGTTGAAAATAGGTTGCACTCTGTCACCGGGATCACCTGCACATGCTTTAACCTGCACATGCTTCACTTATGTCAAAAGGTCTCATTCTTACGCTATTTCGATCATGTGTGATGGAAATGTATCATCTGTCAAATCGAGCATCCTCATAAAGGCCGCAAAAAAGGCCATCGCAATAAAATGGATGACACAAAATGCTCCTACGATCAAGGAAGATCTATACATGGAAAAAAAATTACATTCTGACTTAATTTGAAAATGGAAAAATTTGATAGACTTTGGACTAAATAGGATGCTTTCTTTGGGTTTGGTGTGCCTTTGTAGAAAAACATTCAGTTGTTGTCATCTGGACTCGGGGAAAATGTTTCGACTCTTATCCGAGGGTCATTCTCAATCTGCAAATCAAGACCAGGAACACAGATATTTACCCTACTCTGAGTATGCCCTGCCCCTCCTGACAAAAGGTGTTTTTGGCTTCACCAGAAACTAAACCTCTTTGTTTTCTATCAAACTTGCCTCTTTGTTTACTATCAGTTGTTTAATGGGCTATCAGCCTCCTATTGTTGCCTGGTTCACTCTCTCTCCTCCCTGTGTAACTGATTAGCATCCGAAGGCCCTGGGCGTTTACCTCTCCAGGGATTCAAAATTCCATTATAAACAACAGGAAGGTGGAATCTTAAACCACCGTTTCTATTTAATTATGGGCTTTTTTTTTTTTTTTTTTTTAACAAAGATTGCCTTTTTAACTCCTCTTTCAAACCATCTTTTTTCCCTGCTTAGAATCTTCACCTCACTGCCTTCAATAGAGTGGTTATTGGCTTTAAGATGAAGATCGTGGGGTCCTGAATTTACATCTCTTCTGTGCTGATAATCCTCATCTTAAACCCTAAAAGAAAAGACAATTAGGGATTCTAAAGCATTCAAAAGTAAAAAAAACCTTTGATTAAACACATTTGCAGAGTAAGCGCGCTCTCCAGTGGATCAGAGCACCTCTTTAGTGGACTTGGTCACAAGACGTTACTGTTAGCTGAGTGAGTGCAGCAGCCGGGCCCCTGGGCGCTCTTCGCTCGCTGACATTCTCAAGAAGCAGAGGTGCCGCGCTCTTCATTCGTTACACTTTGATTCTCAAACCCTCCACCCGTCTCCATGGATACTGACCCAGAACGGCTAATCCGACATAGAGCGGCATTGCCTGTTTGTCCAGTGCCAATCGCGAGCTGTCGTCCAGTGTTGCAGCGCTGGGAAAAGGCGCAAATGGAAGAAAAGTCGGCGTCTTAATCAGTTAATCGTCTTTTAATTGATTAAAACTAGTTGATGGCGTCTTGTTCGAACAACATTTTTCTTGACGTAATGATTTTGGGGAGGATTTTGAATTATTTATATTCACTACACCAGAATGGAGAATGAATGTAGCGATTTATTTATGGGTTTGAAATGTGACAATAATCTGTCTTTTTGTTGATGAATAGATTGTGTATAAATATTTGTACTTGTGTGATCTCCTGTACTCATGTACGTGACTCTTGTCAGTGCATTTTTGGTATAGCTACTTGGTCAAATCATAGAGATGCTTGACTAGTTCAAGAGCTTTTGACTATAACGCCGGAAGGGTTGAAGACGCAATCTGCTTTTACTTATCAGACTCATTCCCAAACGTTGTCCTTTAAGATGTTGTTGAGATTTGATTATTGTGACGAGAAACGTCACGATTTTACCATTATTCACACAAGTATTGACGCCATGACCAAACAACAGTGAAGGATGCAGGAGTTTTTATTTCATTTTACTCACATTTACATACATTAATCCTGTTTACGAGCTCGTCTTCTCTGAGCGCTCCACGGACTTCTCCTGCACGGTTTTTCCTCACTAAACCGCTACCAGAGTCATTCTGTGATCAAATTAAAATCACTGTGATTGCATAGCTCTATTAGCATTCAGTTCAGTGGTAGTCATCTGGACTCAGTTAGAAAAAATAGACGTTTCAACTCTCATCCAAGAGTCATTGTCAATAAAAGAATTTAGATCGAGAACTCCGATATTAATACTGTTCTGTGGTAAGACCCGCCCATTGGGCGGAGCCTTCCTGAAGTAGCAAGAGTTGTTTGTTTCAACAGAAACTCCCCCCTTGTATCTACCGAGTTAGCCTATTCAGAATCTTAATGGGTTATTAGAATCCTCTTTGTCTTTGTGAGACCCTGGCTCAACCACCCTGAGTACCTGATTAGCATCTAAATGTCCTTGTCCTGGTCCTCTACCTTTCCAGGGGTTCAGTATACCATTATAGATACCAGGAAGATTGAATCTTAGCCCTCCATTTCTGTTTAAATAAGGTCTCGAAGAGCACTAAGTCCCTGTTTATTTTAAACCAGGAAACACTTTAAGACAAAAACTGGTTCACCCTAAGGACAAGTTGCCGACTCAAAAACAGAGCAATGTAGTTTATTCGATCCAATGCAGTGAAGAAAGTTGTAAAGAACGGTACATAGGTGAGACTAAACAGCCTCCACACAAGAGGCTTTATCAGCACAGAAGAAATACAAGTTCAGGACCTCAGAGTGCCGTGCATCTCCATCTTGAAGCCTCTAATCACTCGTTTGAAGACGGTGAGGTGAAGGTTTTAAGCAGGAGAAAAGATGGTTTGAAAGAGGAGTCAAGGAAGCTATTTTTGTTAAAAAAGAAAGACCTTCTTCAAACAGGAATGGAGGGCTAAGATTCAATCTTCCTGGTATCTATAATGGTATACTGAACCCCTGGAAAGGTAGAGGACCAGGACCAGGACATTTAGATGTTAATCAGGTACTCAGGGTGGTTGAGCCAGGGTCTCACAAAGACAAAGAGGATTCTAATAGCCCATTAAGATTCTGAATAGGCTCGGTAGATACAAGGGGGGAGTTTCTGTTGAAACAAACAACTCTTTCTACTTCAGGAAGGCTCCGCCCAATGGGCGGGTCTTACCACAGAACAGTATTAATATCGGAGTTCTCGATCTAAATTCTTTTATTGACAATGACTCTTGGATGAGAGTCGAAACGTCTATTTTTTCAAACTGAGTCCAGATGAAACAACTGAAGCTTTTTCTACTATGGAACACGCCTGGATGAATGAGGGATTACACCGACATAAGCCTGAATTAGTCTTAATAAACTATTAAACAACTATTAAATGACTAATATATAGTTTAACATTATGAATTACGTAAATTGATTTTTTAAAATAACGTATACTGCAGATACGTCAAATAAAGTTGTTTCTCACAGACAGCAAGTGCAGGCAAAGTGCTGAGCTGAGATCGTTCCAGGTCCGGAGCGCTCGACATCGTTGTGGACTATAATCGGCTCGTGTATTTCACTGGCAAGTCGGCAACAAGCACGTAAATAAATACATAAGATTACCATATCAGATCACATGATGTAGTAAACACAACCCCGGATTTCGCCCAAGTATGGCACAGTTACAAGACTCTCTACTAAATGTCTTCTCTGTGGGAGTAGTGTTGATTACATTTGGAGTGAAAAGAGTAGGATGTTCCGCCAGGACGAGTGGAGGCGTTTCTGGTGGCAAGGTTTGGGATTTAGCCTACAAAATCCCAAATATAGTTTTAAAACAAATTTGACAGGGATGTGCAGGATAGATTCCCTAAATAATGGCGCTGAAACGGAGCGGATGAGAAAGGGTTCTAAAGTCTGAAGACTGTGAGTGATAAAAATGATTCACGATGCCAGATAGCAAATAATAACAATGCCTTGGATTTACATACCATCTTTCAAGATACTCAAAGTACTTTTACAACGTAGTCATTCACTCCACAATCCGTAGTACTTATGTAGCAACAGCTGCCACGGGTTAGCGAGGTTAGCTGCAAATCTGCACCCTCCATAGTATCGCACAACAGCATTTTTCTATACTATACGGAAAGATTAAGGCCTTTAACGCTGTGTCGACACCTCGTACGTATCTCGAACGCAACCTTTGCGCCTGCGTTTCCTCACCTCCTGACGGGACGTTCACAAGCGTCGATCAAAATGCACGAACTGGAGAGCATTTTCCGGAGGCGCGTTAGTATGAAGAATAAATTAATCCTGGCGCTTGTTTATCACTTCTGCAGCTGCCGGTCCCATTCACGGGCCCAGAGTGAGGCTGAATGATGCTAACGAGCACCGCAACGCTAACAGCTATTTCCTTATGTTTGGAGATGAAGTGAGCACTAATGAGTGAGTGAAAGGCTTTTCTTTTCTCTAGATGAAATTGAGGAAAAAACATAGTAAAGAGCCAAACTTAGCAGACTAGACCAAAGGGTTTGGACTGGTGTAAAAGTAAAATCTGAAATCAACTGTACTGCCACTGGTTCACTTTGGACGCTGATGTGATGAACTGCCATATTTCCAGTGATGCTAACAAAGCTAGCACACTTCAGCTGTTTCCTGTTTATCAAGCACTCGTCTCAAAAAATATTATATTCCCAGAGCATAATGCATCTAAGATCTGCCAAGTCCGATGCATGACATAAAGAGACATTAAAGCGCGGTTTAGAGGCGCAGAGATGTTAAATAAATGCAGGAAAATAATGAGGATAAACCAAAAGTAGTTTGTAGTTTACTACGAGTTACTACACATCTTTTTATGAAATGAACCCATACATAAAAGGTATAATTCAGATATAATTTAGATTTAGATTTCCGCCATTAACAGTTTTTTTTCCGCCAGTAACACAAATTTAAACCACTTTAAACCAGTCTGGGAGAGTTGAAATATGGCTGATGTCAATACAAGTTGTATGTAAATAATAACAATAAAAAGGTCTCATATTTAATTTTCAATCCATGTAAACTGCTGCCCATGACTATCGCAGTAAGGTCTAGGGTTTAAATGCCAACTGCGTAACATTTCAGCCAAAGAAATGAATAAAAACATTAGAAGAAAATGTGTTTCATAATGGATGTTTGGTAATACTTTATAATAACTTTTTAATAACCTTAATAGAGCATGAACAAAGACTTCATTCATAATAATCCTTTTTCAATCCATTTCTTTCCTGACTTAGTCCTGGTTTAGACTTGGTTTTAGAGCCGTAGTCAATTAAAGTAGCTCTGGTCTTTTTTAGTATTTCTCTGGTAACTGACTTGTATGTGAACAATATGGCTAAAATATGAATGTCTCTCATGTGTAAATAACATAGTTTTGTCAGATTTAACCTGTCACAAATGTGTAATATTGAAGTGGTGTTTGACATCTCAGATCCACTTCCTGCGGCGTTTATCGATGTCGGTGTCACGGTTTAGTGACACCGAGTGTGTGCGAAGTGTGTGCGAATGTGGTTCACGCGTAGAAATGACCAATTCGAGCAACGTTACGGGGCATTTTTTCAACTCAAAGGAGTGAAAAATCCCATTTGCCAGTCGCTCGGAACGCACCATTAGCCATTGTTCAAGCCCAGGCTTAGTCCTCCTCCAGGTTCAGCCCCGTTAGACCTCACAGCTATGGATTTCCTTCTTTACACTCCAGAAAATCCCATGTGTATCAGCTTTAGACACGCATCGATCGCCTGTGTGTATCGCGGCGTTGGCAAGGCGCCCGGCAAAGCCAACTCTGGTCAAACAAATGTAATCAAAAGGAGCGAGGGCTAAAAAACGAGTCCCGCCCACTTGGTTTCCACCGCTCGGCATTCGATAGCACCTCGGCGAAAAACGCTCTCGACGTGGAGCAGCGGCGGCCCCGATGCAGCTCATTGATTTGCATTGTCCTGTCCATCCGTCTTCCTGACAGCGCCGCCTCCCTCGCTCTTTCCCCTCCCCTCCTTTCCCTCCTTTCACTCGCCGCCGGTGTTTGTCTGTGTACATTTGTATAGCGTTGGCGTCGCGTTTGTTCACAACCGTTCAGTTTGAGCCGCTTTGTGACAGTTGACAGGCTTGACAGACAGGCGGCCGCTCTGAAAAAAAAACAAAAAAAAAAACATCTCGTTCTGATGGCAAACAAAGATGAGGCATGAATTGAGCGTAGAAGATGGAGTTTTCTACTTCCCGTCGGCCGGTTGAACCATTAACTTCTCTGGCGTGTCAATCTCCTCTTCTACATTTACATCTTTGTGGCTGTTTGACAAGCATGAATCGAACCAGCATAATGTTAACATGGAAATATCAACTGCTACTACCATTGTAACTACGTGCTTGTGCCTCCCTTAATACTTCTACTGCAGTTGTTCCAAATGCAGGGGCACCAAAGTAACACTGTTGCGATACTGACGCCGTGCAAATGTTGGTGTCTTTAACGTATGTACATTTTGAGGCCAGGCATACATTTTAGACGATGTCAGGACCATTTTCTTCATTGTTTTGTGCACCTGGAGCTCATTGGACCGATCCATTTGTCAGTCGGTCTATTTGAAACTCGTTTGTGTTATACATCCGCCTCATAGCAAATTAGTTCTTTTTGTCTCATTCTACTACTCTCCAGACCCTGCTGCAACTAGGGTAACATATCACTGGCTCCATCCTTGGCCAATCAAACAGCCAAAAAACAGTGTATGTTCTATTTTTACATTTATTATAATTTTATTTGAAAGCCTCCCCCATAAGGTTAGGACCTGTATTGAGTATCGTTAACGCCCATCCCAAACTACTACTTGGCCTACTACTACAACTACTACTGTTACCTCAAC
The DNA here is from genome assembly GCF_026437365.1 of Eucyclogobius newberryi. Classification (NCBI taxonomy): domain Eukaryota; kingdom Metazoa; phylum Chordata; class Actinopteri; order Gobiiformes; family Gobiidae; genus Eucyclogobius; species Eucyclogobius newberryi. The sequence goes on from NW_027315801.1 coordinate 1,695,473, forward strand.
GATTACTACTACTAGGCCTATTACAACTATGACTATACTTCAAGGCCTACAACTACTACTACTGCTATGCCTACTACTTCTGCTAGACCTACTACTATTACTATGTCTATTTCTTCTACTACTAGATCTCATGCTACGACTACTAGTCCTAATAAAGCTAGGCCTACTACTAATACTACTACTGCTAGACCTACTACTGTCACTATGCCTACTACTACTACAGCTAGATCTCCTGCTACTATTTCTATGCCCACTACTCCTAGTCCTAATAAAGCTAGCCCTACTACTATTACTACTACCACTGCTAGACCTACTACTATTATTATGTATACTACTACTGCTAGATGTACTACTACTATGCCTAGTATTACTACTGCTAGATCTCCTGCTACTACTTTATGCCCACTGCTACTCGTCCTAATACTGCGAGCCCTATTACTAATGCTACGACTACTAGGCCTACACCTGTGGCCATACATGCTTTCAGTACCTGGTCAGTACTTGGATGGGAGCCTACAAGTGCCACATTGGGGCAGCAGTGGCTCTAGTGTCCTTGTGCCCTTCACACTTCGCCCACGCTGCCTAGGACGAATCTGCTGTGCAAGCGAACAATTGGCTGAGGTCCGAGGGGGCCGATGGCGCAGATTGGCAGCCTCGCTTCTGTCAGTCTGCTCCAAGGCAGCTGTGGCTACAGTAGTAACTTACCACCACCAACACCACTACCACAGAGTCTTTGAGTGTCCTTAAAAGCATTATATAAATCAAATGCATTATTATTATTACTTCTAAGGCTTCTAGACCTTCTACTACCGCTACTATTACAATTAGGCCTACTTCTACGAGGCTTACTACTACTATTGTTAGGCCTACTACTTCTGTTAGGTCTGCTACTTCTATAATAAGTGCAGGGGACGTGTGTGGTAGGGGAGTCCTGTTTGTTCAGAGCTGTCGCCACATTGTCAGGTTCCAGTTGCTTTGTGATGTTGACAGTTTGACAGACAGCCCGCCATTTTGAACCGGATGTTTTTTCAAAGATCCTATATTGTTTTGTAAAGAGAATCCCGTAGCTCTGATCAAAATGTTCTTTAATTCAAACGATCCATCATCTGCATAAACTTGTATATGAATAGAATTTTGACGTCAACATGTATTTTCTATTTGAATCATTATCTTTCAATTTATGTCTCAAATCAAGCTTGATTTTTATCTTTGGGGGTTTTGTGGCTAAATGCATCCATCATTGTGTGCATTTAGCAAAGTTGTGGGTCTGTAACCGTGTTAAAGTTAGACGAGGGAATGCACCAGCAGTTTAGACATGAGAAAGTAACAGTAAAGTCTTTTTTGATTGGATGGCTTGAATATGTACACAGTTTAGTTGTCTTTGGAGGCATTACACATGTTGTTTTTTTTTTGTATTTCTGCTTTTATTATAGTCTCAAATCTGCTACGTGTTACCGAGAAATTACAGTATGTTTAGGTCAGTGATAAAAGACACTTTTATGCGATCTTAAAATTGCAATCTAGCACATATACAACTCAAATTATTACTACGATCATGTTTGGCATTACAGTGTCATGTGACTGCAGTCGACGTTTTTGAGTTACGTGAAGAATAGACCAGATAATAAATGTCCACGTTACATTGTCTTTTTTTATAGATCACAAACTTAATATGGAAGGTCATGTACATAAAATGGTAAAACGCTTTACAAATGACACCCCTGGTATGGCTGGAAAATATCCACTACTTCACCAGCAGTACCACCTCTTGACTGACTCACACTGAACTGAACTACACCGGGACGTTTCCAAGTGCGTGGCTACGAAATCCCACCGTAAATAACCTGCCGACGCGAGAGCGACGCTCCGATCTCAGCGCGACCTTGACGACCGGCGCTTTTGCCCTTGACACCTGGGCCGTCGTGTCCCCTCCTGAGTCTTCCCCGTGTACACACTCCGGCGTTATCTCCGCCGTGAGCCCGAAAGGAGCGGAAATGGGAACGTGGCGGCCCCGTGGCTCCACTCACTCGACGGGCACTCACTGACAACTGCAAGGGATTATGGGAAATTGGGCCATTTTATTGTTTCTGCTTCAATTGTCCCTTTATCTGCTCGGGTTTGTCCTCCTGGGCCTTTAAAGCACTCACCTCCAGCTTAACTTCTTTCCCCAAACCTGTCTTTTGTATTCTGTGCACTGCAACATGCTTTTGCGGATTGGAAAGCGGCGTCTTGCAGGTCACGAGCTGAAAAGACATGCGCTTGGTACATTTGGTTTTGAAGGTATAGAAGGTAGTTAAATTTTTTGCTGGTATTTTGGCATAGCAGTTAACAGCTAACTTACTGTAAAACACAGAGAAATGAGATAAAATAATAGTAAATAATAATTCAAAATGTACATTAGGTAATAAATTAATTTGATTTCCCCAGTCAAGAACAGATATCTTTCTGTGCACTATTAATTAAAATGTTTAACTTGCTGAATTCCCTATAGAAGCCTGACAAAGACAGGGCAAAGTAGTCCTGTCTTGTCATGTTTAGATCATATAATGGGACGATAATTAAACCAAGGCATATTTAATGAGAATTGACAGTTATCTCTTGACTAAGGGTGTAATTATTAGTCTTTGATGTAGTTATGAGACAAAAAAAGAGTCCCAACTGTAAGTGGTCAGTATTTCTTTCCACTTGGCCTCCCTGTTAAGTGTGGAAGGAGATTCTGTACGCAAAGAGCATTCATCACCTTGTTACCTACGCAATTAACGCTAATTACCATATCAATACACGCGGAAACTGTCTGAAGCTGGTTCTAAACTTTGTAGACGTGTCGAGGCGTTTGCTCAGATTCCTCAGTCACACCAACAAATGCACGGCGGGGGGAGAGAGGGAGGAGAGGGAGGAGAGAGGGAGGAGAGAGAAGGGAGGAGAGGGAGGAGAGAGGGAGGAGAGAGGGGAGAGGGAGGAGAGGGAGGAGAGGGAGGAGAGAGGGGAGAGGGAGGAGAGGGAGGAGAGGGAGGAGAGAGGGAGGAGAGAGGGGAGAGGGAGGAGAGAGGGGAGAGGGAGGAGAGAGGGGAGAGGGAGGAGAGGGAGAGAGGGAGGAGAGAGGGAGGAGAGAGGGGAGAGGGAGGAGAGAGGGGAGAGGGAGGAGAGAGGGGAGAGGAAGGAGAGGGAGGAGAGAGGGAAGAGAGAGGGGAGAGAGGGAGGAGAGAGGGGAGAGGGAGGAGAGAGGGGAGAGGGAGGAGAGAGGGAGGAGAGAGAGGGAGGAGAGAGGGAGGAGAGAGGGAGGAGAGAGAAGGGAGGAGAGGGAGGAGAGAGGGAGGAGAGAGGGGAGAGAGGGAGGAGAGGGAGGAGAGAGGGGAGAGGGAGGAGAGAGGGGAGAGGGAGGAGAGGGAGGAGAGGGAGGAGAGAGGGAGGAGAGAGGGGAGAGGGAGGAGAGAGGGGAGAGGGAGGAGAGAGGGGAGAGGGAGGAGAGGGAGGAGAGGGAGGAGAGAGGGAGGAGAGAGGGAGGAGAGAGGGGAGAGGGAGGAGAGAGGGGAGAGGGAGGAGAGAGGGGAGAGGGAGGAGAGGGAGGAGAGGGAGGAGAGAGGGAGGAGAGAGGGGAGAGGGAGGGGAGAGAGGGAGGAGAGAGGGGAGAGGGAGGAGAGAGGGGAGAGGGAGGAGAGAGGGAGGAGAGAGAGGGAGGAGAGAGGGAGGAGAGAGGGAGGAGAGAGAAGGGAGGAGAGGGAGGAGAGAGGGAGGAGAGAGGGGAGAGAGGGAGGAGAGGGAGGAGAGAGGGGAGAGGGAGGAGAGAGGGGAGAGGGAGGAGAGGGAGGAGAGGGAGGAGAGAGGGAGGAGAGAGGGGAGAGGGAGGAGAGAGGGGAGAGGGAGGAGAGAGGGGAGAGGGAGGAGAGGGAGGAGAGGGAGGAGAGAGGGAGGAGAGAGGGAGGAGAGAGGGGAGAGGGAGGAGAGAGGGGAGAGGGAGGAGAGAGGGGAGAGGGAGGAGAGGGAGGAGAGGGAGGAGAGAGGGAGGAGAGAGGGGAGAGGGAGGAGAGAGGGGAGAGGGAGGAGAGAGGGGAGAGGAAGGAGAGGGAGGAGAGAGGGAAGAGAGAGGGGAGAGAGGGAGGAGAGAGGGGAGAGGGAGGAGAGAGGGGAGAGGGAGGAGAGAGAAGGGAGGAGAGAGGGGAGAGGGAGGAGAGAGGGAGGAGAGAGGGAGGAGAGAGAGGGAGGAGAGAGGGAGGAGAGAGGGAGGAGGGAGAAGGGAGAGAGGGAGGAGAGAGGGGAGAGAGAGGGGAGAGAGGGAGGAGAGGGAGGAGAGAGGGAAGAGAGAGAAGGGAGAGAGGGAGGAGAGAGGGAGGAGAGAGGGAAGAGAGAGGGGAGAGAGGGAGGAGAGAGAAGGGAGGAGAGAGGGGAGAGAAGGGAGGAGAGAGGGAGGAGAGAAGGGTTCAATTTAACCCAGAAAAGTGAACAGACTGACCTGTAGCATCTGTAGCAAATGTAGCGCTTAGTATTTAGCACAGGTTCAAGATTGATTATATCGTGAGAAATTCATCTTGCGTCGTCTCTCGTAATCTGGCCATTTCCTCTGCTCGCAATATTTTTTCCAGCTCATCATCATAACATACCGTACATAACTAACTCAAGAGATTAGTAACCGATAGAGATTGCGACATTGTTTTCTTGTTCATACGGCGGAGCGCGTACGATCTTGAGAAGCAGAGGTTGATTCCGCGCCTGTTTGTGTTGTCGTAATTGGATTGTAGGGGGGGGGGGGGCATTAGCATAATTAGCTTCTTTCCCAGTCAAAGTAAGAGACTGACCTGATGACACAAAGCAATAGCAGTGGAAACAAGGCCTGATGGGAAATGGGAGTCCGGGTTGATTCTCGGAAATTGACAACTGGTTAGAAATGGACAAATGTTGGACGATTTTTCCCAAAACACAGGAAATATCAATATCTTGCTCAAAAACATAATGGTAAGCATAGTTGTTGAACCGACAATCGTTAGATACAACTTTGCCGGCCAAGTTCTGCCGCTGTTAAAGGGGCTGTTCCCGATCTTATCCATGTAATAAAGTAAAATGTACTTTTACACAGATATATTGTAAAAGCATCTGTCCGACTTGTCCGATTCGGTAACGGAGCTATAACTTTGTTCTGCTGCAAACAGATTCAACTAGCTTTGTTTTTCACGTTTTAAGACCGTAAAAGTCAGGCCCAGAGCTGCCCGGTGGTCGAGTGGTTAAGGCTGCAGCGCATATGCCAGGCTCCATGCACAGAAGTCCTAGTGTTGTGAGTTAGAATCCCGGCTCCTACAGTTTGCTGCACGTTCTCCCTTCTCGTATCCCCATTCCACGCTGAATCGTCCTGTTTCATAAAGCCTTAAAGCCAAAACAAATCGAAAATGTACAGGACCTTTTAAATGATCTTTCACATCTTTAAAACTACTATCAGTGTTTTACCACCAGTGCCGCGCGGGTTCTTCTACAGTTCGAGTTTTTGTTTTATTCAGAGACAAATGTGTTTGGGCTGAAAAGATTCAATGGTCAAAAGCTTTGATTATTACTGTTGCATATTTGTTAAATTAAGCTAACGCACAGAGCTAATTGTGACGCTTGTTTCCGTGCGACGCCTGCTCAGCACTGTTAGCACCTCAGTGGAGAGAACGATCTTTTTTAGATGCACAAATCTTTCTGCAGCGGTGTTTTGCTGCGTGAGAGAGCACGGGGACGATGATTAAAAACGAGAAACAATGAAACAACAAAATGAGGCGACCTGAGTAAAGAGTAATTCTCACAAGAGCTGCAGCCATAGATTACTTGATTACTAAAATCATTTATAGTGGCAGTAATTATTAATCTATTGATGTTTTTTGTCCTCCTTAGGGTTAATAATCTTTTAGAACCAATTAACCCATGGTTTAGTCTAATTGTTGACCTGATTTAATTTATCTTTAGACCATTTTAGCCCTAATTTATATCTGGGTTAGGTGATCTGGTGGTATTTGGAAAGCCCAATATTATCTTAAATGGTATGAAAAGTTTGAAAACCACTGCTATCCCGCTATGACATCACTGATACATTTACATACAGCCATTAATAATCAGCTTTCTGTCTCACTCTCCTTTTCTTTTTCTTTTTACAGTATAGCGTAAAACACATACAGATACACATACAGATACACATACAGAAGAAGAAGAAGAAGAAGAAGAAGAAGAAGAAGAAGAACCCAATAATTATATCTGATTTTTAGTATGTTACTAAAGAAATCTGATTATCAAAAACCCTTGGTGACATGTGACAGTTAATCAATGGATCTTTAGATTCACGTTTGTATTTGAAAGACCATTTTAAAATAACTCTTTCAGGCTCCAAAATGCTCTCTTCTTTTTATTTTCGCACACTTTTCCTTGGCGTGAACAATCAAACAGATATTTCAATAATCTGATCACTGCAAGAATCAGACAATGATCAGATTTCGGGTGTTCATGTTCCTTCAACCCGATTAAAGTGAAAAATCATAAAATAGTTGCAGTACCCCAAATGGCCACTGAAAGCCAGGTAATTAATCATGTTCTTAATGTACCCGGGGAAAGAAACACAATCACAACAGCGATCAAACGTTGCGATCAAACCTTGCAATGGGGTCAGAACACGTGGTCAATGCAACGTTGGATTCCCCGTGATCAGGATGGACAGTGAACAACACATTTCTCCTGCATGTTGCAAAAGTAAGTATGTTTTCGGAAGACGTGACGAGACGAACGAGCCAAAAGGAGCGGCGCACATCGAAATCTGAAGAAAGCGCTCTGCAATATTGATGTCAACAGAGCAGACCGCAGTGTAACAGGAGAGAAATACTCAGCACTAGCAACGCAACCGTTTCTTTTGCAAAAACAAGGTCCGGACGTGGTAAAAAAGGGCGGCAAAACTCGACAAAAAAGCAGGACGATGCAGTACGGGGAGATGGAGCTATAGTGCACTCCCAGGACTATGTCTGGACTTTTAACAAATAGCTTCAAAAGTCACTCAATCTAGGAAAAGGTCACTGACAAATCCGAGGCGTTATGGGATTTGGCTGGTGTAATATCGACATTGTATAGCTTGGAATTGTTGCTATAAAATGCATTTAATAAACAGGCACATTCCTATTTATTTAGGTTTTTCAACAGACATTAAATTAGATCTTCGCTGATGGCATTTCAGCGAAAGTAAAAACAAGTCGAGGGTTTCACAGACTAAAACAACCCATCATGAACAGTAAAATGCTAACAGATTAAAACGACAATCGTGAAAATAAGAATGAGAAGAATAATCACGTAGACATATAGATTATAAAAACGTGTGTTGCATTTCTCCCCGTGTCTGGGCGGGTTTCCTCCGGCAACTCCAGTTTCCCCCCATGTTTAATTGAGTCTTTATTTGTCAGGGACCAAGTACAAAGTCATTCATCTTCAAAAGAAAAGATGATCAGCGCAAGATTTAGCCACTGCTACTTTCAATCTGAAGTCCCTGGGGAGGTGAATTCACAGCAACAGCAATACAAAGTACACATTTCATTACAATTACTATCATTGTTAACATTAGCTCAGTAAAATACAGTATAAAACATTTCAGAAAAAACAAATACAATCTAACTCACAGTAGGTAAATCCAGCTACGGTGGTCCTGACCAAGCCTCGCCCAAGATTTGGATAGCAAATGGTATCAGATTTCCCTACAGGGACAATAAAGTAAATGTGATACATTTTCTATCCTCAGATGCCATCAAATTGTCCTTCTGTAGTCTGAGTAATGCCGTTTCAACGCAGTGCTTTTGTCGAAGGTCTGATGTATCGAGAACCTTGAGGATAATCAAGACACGACTCACTTACTCTGCCACCACCTTCTCTACAGTTTTAGCTATGAAGGGACATTTTGCAATTGGCCTATAATTACAAGGTTTCAAGTACCAATATGTCAATTTAGCAACTTCACAATCACAATCGTTGAAGCACTTCCTTGTTCCTGACAGAGTTCCAAAAGTAATGGCCGCACCAAACAGGATTACTCAAACATGCAAGAAATACTGTGCGTACAACCTTTAACGATTACAATCTCAAATGCTGATCAAGCATTTTCCCTTTCATATCAAACACTTGCCTGAATTGTAGAAATAATGCCTTTTCCTTACATTGAATAAACAATTTGTGCACTGGACTGTCTTCTGCCAATTACACCCGTCTCTGACACATCCTCGGCGTGAATAGACGCGCTGCAGTCTTTTGTATTCCGTGTTGTTCCGACTTCGAAGCGCTGCTGCAGCCTGTTGTCAGTCAAAACCCATTGAAAAGCCCTGACAGAGAGCGCGGCTTCAAATCTGACATTGTGCTGTCTTTTTGTCAGTCCGCAGCCCTTCTCTCTTTCTTTCTCTCTGTCCATCTCTTTCCTTTTCTGCTCGAGGTCTCAGGGTGAAGGGACACGTCCAAAGTGTTTTAAGGCTGAATGGTTTTGGGAAAATATCTAATTGTGATTTTTCTCACAAGCACAAAACTACATACAATTTGTACAGTACTTCACGAGCAAGGACCACGACCCCGGCTACAATGCAAGTGTTTACTGACATACGAGAAACATGAACAACACAAATGTACAGAAATGGATGCTGTTTTGGGGCTTCTGGCGAAGAGGGCAGTAGGCTCCGGGCCTCGATACCCCCATCTAGGTCATAGATTAGATTAATGGCCGTGGCTTCAGCGCCGCGGCACGGCCATATAGCCTCATGGCTAACCGTAACCCTAACCTTAACCCTAACCCTAACCCTAACCCTAACCTTAACCTTAACCCTAACCCTAACCTTAACCCTAACCCTAACCTTAACCCTAACCTTAACCCTAACCCTAACCCTAACCCTAACCTTAACCTTAACCCTAACCCTAACCCTAACCTTAACCTTAACCTTAACCTTAACCCTAACCCGGCGCGGTCAAATAGCACAAATAGCAGTTTTTATGGACAGAATTTCCAGGCGCAGTCAGGGGTCGGAGGGTGTGGTCAGGGGTCGGATGGGCTCCGGTTTGGGGACCACAGGTTCTCATCTCTGCTGTTTGCAGACCATGTTGTCCTGATGGCTCCATGGAGTCGAAAGGCAAAACCCTCGATTTATCGGTCAGTACAAGACGCTACTATTATTTGGTGATGAAAATGACATTCCTTATAGCATTTGAGAAAAGGCTGAAACATGAGCTGATAAATGAATACAAGAACATGTTTGTAGAGGTCTAAACTACAAGCTTTGCAGGTTATAGACGGATAAAGTATATTTATAGGAAATGATGGGACTTAAATACCCATCATGTAACCTTTTTGACGTAAAAAATAGACTGAAATGAAGGCTAAAATGATATTATTGCATTAAAAACGTACTGTAAGCGAGCTTGCGTCTCTGCGGTGTTTGTTAACTCTGGTTTATACCACGTTCAAGATCTCAAAAACTATATTATTTTCTCACGCAGTGCGGAGGAGTGGACGAGTAAATGAACACAATGTGAAGCGCCTTGGGTATAAGATAAGATAATCCTTTATTGTCCCACATGGGGAAATTCCATTGATGCAACGCAGTTAGATACAGAGGTAGATACAGTATGTTCAAATAGCTACATAAAACCAAGGTTGAAATAAATTGGTAAATGCATCGTTGCAAAGAAAATGTCTATATTATGTATCTGGACTAGCTGGACCTTTAATTACAGTGTGTTTTTATACAACAAACATTTAGAGTGATTAACATTTGGAGTGATTAACATGTAGTAAACACTAATTCCTGTCACATTTCTAAATTGCAAAACAGAAATCCAAAATCACAAAGCATCTACATTCATCTGGATCATCAACAAACGCATCGATTCCAGACGCATAATGAGCACAGAGACGCACAGAACAGAGCAATATTGTGCAAAAACCTTTCAAATCTGGAGTTGGCTGCATCCTCTGTGTCCGGAGGCTACAGTGTCCTCAGCGTGGAGAAGCTCTCCTCAGCAAACATGAGACAGACCAGGCTCAAAATACAAAAGAAACAACAAATATACGTTTAAGATGGCAAAATAAACGTTTGAACTTGTGGGGAAAATGTCATTGTTCTATTTTTCCTTCCGACTTGTTTGCGTTTGTGTGCTTTTATCTCAGAGAATCTGGATTTTGAGCTCACCAAATATGAAATCCTCTAAAGTAAAATCACTGAGTTTTGTTTTATAATTTATACTAAAAAAACACAGGATATCCGAATAAAATGCCAATAAAACATGAAATAAAATGAAAATGTACATGAAAACATACTTACACATTCACTGTGGGATGATTTTATATCAAACAAGAGCATTGGCACTGCGGGTCGTCCTTGACCAGTGCTTTAAAATCAATAAAAGGCATGAAAAGATGTAATTTAAAAAGTCTCCACAGGCAGGGAGCCAAGTTGCTGAAGGCCTTTTTTCCTGTCTCTGTGTGGACACGGCGGGATTGCAAAATAAAAATGTCCCGTGATCTGATCTACAGCAAAATGCCGACTAGAGCCTTGTAAACAAAGAAAAGGCAGCGCTGTTCTCGTCTTGCATCCGATGATTGCCATTCTACATTAGAACATAAGTGAGATCTATATCCTTCTCCTGTAATGAACCTCAGAGCTGAACCTTAGAGCTGAACCTTAAAGCTGAACCTCAGAGCTGAGCCTAGAGCTGAACCTAGAGCTGAACCTTAGAGCTGAACCTTAGAACTGAACCTCAGAGCTGAACCTTAAAGCTGAACCTCAGAGCTGAACCTTAGAACTGAACCTCAGAGCTGAACCTTAAAGCTGAACCTCAGAGCTGAACCTAGAGCTGAACCTTAGAGCTGAACCTTAGAGCTGAACCTAGAGCTGAACCTTAGAGCTGAACCTAGAGCTGAACCTTAGAGCTGAACCTTATAACTGAACCTCAGAGCTGAACCTTAAAGCTGAACCTCAGAGCTGAACCTAGAGCTGAACCTTAGAGCTGAACCTTATAACTGAACCTCAGAGCTGAACCTTAAAGCTGAACCTCAGAGCTGAACCTAGAGCTGAACCTTAGAGCTGAACCTTAGAACTGAACCTCAGAGCTGAACCTTAAAGCTGAACCTAGAGCTGAACCTAGAGCTGAACCTTAGAGCTGAACCTTAGAACTGAACCTCAGAGCTGAACCTTAAAGCTGAACCTTAGAGCTGAACCTAGAGCTGAACCTCAGAGCTGAACCTTAGAGCTGAACCTCAGAGCTGAACCTAGAGCTGAACCTCAGAGCTGAACCTTAGAGCTGAACCTCAGAGCTGAACCTAGAGCTGAACCTAGAGCTGAACCTTAGAGCTGAACCTTAGAACTGAACCTCAGAGCTGAACCTTAAAGCTGAACCTTAGAGCTGAACCTAGAGCTGAACCTCAGAGCTGAACCTTAGAGCTGAACCTAGAGCTGAACCTCAGAGCTGAACCTTAGAGCTGAACCTCAGAGCTGAACCTAGAGCTGAACCTTAGAGCTGAACCTTAGAACTGAACCTCAGAGCTGAACCTTAAAGCTGAACCTCAGAGCTGAACCTAGAGCTGAACCTTAGAGCTGAACCTTAGAGCTGAACCTTAGAGCTGAACCTTAGAGCTCAGTGTCATACTGTTGCTGTAGAATTCATATAGAAAATATCATCCAGAACAGAGAGAAATGTCGCCTAAAGTATTTTTAAAATTAAGAGGAAAACACATTTCAGAAGAATGATAATCCGGCTTGTACGTGTTTGTTGAAATAGAGCTTATCATCAACCCAACAGTATACATTTACGTTTACTTGAACTAATTATAAATATTAAATTAACACAATTTTGTTGGATGGAATGAAAATTGAACCGTCCTTGCATATGGAATCATCCACATGTGGATGCTACTGTGTCTTTGTTACAAGAAGACAATTCAGAATCTGGTCGTCTGCAAATCATTTGCATTTGGCACCCAGACGATATAAGAGAATACAACGATCTCCAGAACCTTTGACAAATCAACAAAAACAGCAGCACATTCTTCACGATTATTCAATGCAACAGCAATATCATTTATAACTCTTGTAGCAGCTGTGAGAGCGCTGACTGCCACTATTTATAAAGATGGAATATTTGGTTAAGAAAGCACGCACCTGCTTACTTACGAGCTTTTCCAAGACTTTTGTTGGGCAGGATCGTTTTGAGATTGACAGCTAATTACTTAAATCATTTCTGATCTCCTTTGTGCAGAGCAATTTTTCATAGACATTGGATACTTTTAGTGTGAATTGTGAGAAACATGAGTTAAACAATTTACTATTAGTGGGGCTGAAAACAAAAGTCACTGAGGTTCGAGGGTGTCGGCTCCAGTGGACTTTTGGATCTATCGAGAGCGACATATTTAATACTTCATACTGTGTAAAAGGTAGTAACGTATAGTCAAAGAGCTCGTATCTTTACTTCGGACTCGAGATCCCAAGCTCTTTTCTCGATTTTTCAACATTTCCAAACATTTTCCGGAGAACTACTTTATAAAATACAATATAAAACAGTCAGAAATGTAATTGTCAGCATACAAAATATCTAATTTCAACTTCAAAGGTACAACGTGTAACTTTTCTGGTCTGCCATCTGCTTTGTCTCCATGGAGATGTCACTGTTATGTCTGGACCTCTACATATCGTGAAGTCCAATTCTCACAAAAGAATGTATATGCAAACTCACACTCATTAATTCCCACCTCAAGTTCTTGTTTTTCAGACTCTCAAACCTGTAAAGTCATGTACATAACATTTTGTGAAGTTTATTGTCACACTGTGGAACCTTTCAGACGGAACAAAGGATTTCCACGGCGACAAACACGCGGAAAAAGACCAACCACCAGAAACGTTTCGCAATGCGCATCTTTAAGTTATTTCAGTTACTTGCTTTGTAGCATTTGATAAGCGACTTGAAATAAGACAATTGCCAAAAGTCAGGTACATTCACTTAAAATGATAAGTCTTAAAATGATAAGAAAGATACACCGGTCTGCGATTCAAACCTGTGACGTTCTGGTGCCACAAACGCTACACCACTTCTGCCCCACATTGCAGTAAAACCAGCATTCACTACAGGAATGTGCTGTAGAGTAGAACATTTGAGCTATTGCGCCTGGAGGCTACATGCTAATAACACGCGCGGCTGAAGCTAACAGTACTGAGATAAGGCTCACTCATGCACAGGCCCGAGTCCATGCGGTGGCCTAAATACCACACCAACCATCCGCTCTGCTGTCTATCACCGCGGCAACACACTGTTCGTGGGTCCGAAAGTGAGGTCACAAACTTTCGGACCCACGAAGGACAGGAGGGTCTAAGGACAGGAGGTTCTAAGGACAGGAGGGTCTAAGGACAGGAGGTTCTAAGGACAGGAGGTTCTAAGGACAGGGGATCTAAGGACAGGAGGGTCTAAGGACAGGAGGTTCTAAGGACAGGAGGTTCTAAGGACAGGAGGTTCTAAGGACAGGGGATCTAAGGACAGGAGGGTCTAAGGACAGGAGGTTCTAAGGACAGGAGGTTCTAAGGACAGGAGGTTCTAAGGACAGGGGATCTAAGGACAGGAGGGTCTAAGGACAGGAGGTTCTAAGGACAGGAGGGTCTAAGGACAGGAGGTTCTAAGGACAGGAGGGTCTAAGGACAGGAGGTTCTAAGGACAGGAGGTTCTAAGGACAGGGGATCTAAGGACAGGAGGGTCTAAGGACAGGAGGTTCTAAGGACAGGAGGTTCTAAGGACAGGAGGCTCTAAGGACAGGAGGGTCTAAGGACAGGAGGTTCTAAGGACAGGAGGGTCTAAGGACAGGAGGCTCTAAGGACAGGAGGGTCTAAGGACAGGAGGTTCTAAGGACAGGGGATCTAAGGACAGGAGGGTCTAAGGACAGGAGGGTCTAAGGACAGGAGGTTCTAAGGACAGGAGGGTCTAAGGACAGGAGGGTCTAAGGACAGGAGGTTCTAAGGACAGGGGATCTAAGGACAGGAGGGTTTAAGGACAGGAGGGTCTAAGGACAGGAGTTTCTAAGGACAGGAGGCTCTAAGGACAGGAGGGTCTAAGGACAGGAGGTTCTAAGGACAGGGGATCTAAGGACAGGAGGGTCTAAGGACAGGAGGGTCTAAGGACAGGGGGATCTAAGGACAGGAGGGTCTAAGGACAGGAGGTTCTAAGGACAGGAGGGTCTAAGGACAGTAGGGTCTAAGGACAGGAGGTTCTAAGGACAGGAGGTTCTAAGGACAGGAGGTTCTAAGGACAGGAGGGTCTAAGGACAGGGGGATCTAAGGACAGGAGGGTCTAAGGACAGGAGGTTCTAAGGACAGGAGGGTCTAAGGACAGTAGGGTCTAAGGACAGGAGGTTCTAAGGACAGGAGGTTCTAAGGACAGGAGGCTCTAAGGACAGGAGGGTCTAAGGACAGGAGGTTCTAAGGACAGGGGATCTAAGGACAGGAGGGTCTAAGGACAGGAGGGTCTAAGGACAGGGGGATCTAAGGACAGGAGGGTCTAAGGACAGGAGGTTCTAAGGACAGGAGGGTCTAAGGACAGGAGGTTCTAAGGACAGGAGGTTCTAAGGACAGGAGGGTCTAAGGACAGGGGGATCTAAGGACAGGAGGGTCTAAGGACAGGAGGTTCTGAGGACAGGAGGGTCTAAGGACAGGAGGGTCTAAAAGGGAGGTCACAAACTTGTTGCTACTGCCATCTTGTGGACAGAAGCTGCAGGCTGCGCTGTGGGCTGTTTCAACAAAAAGTCTCAAAACAAAGGATTCCTCTTCCGTAACCGACCCAAAGACCCCGTTTGTCCAGAAATGGATTGCTGTGGTCAGGAGGGACCAGTGGACTTACAGAAATCACTCCAGACTGAGCGCTAAGCTACTTGTTTCAGGCAGTTAGCAGCTGGCTAATGCTAGTTTACACGATGCCCATGAGTAAATTCACTTTTACAGAGTTGCCTCACATTTTGTACGTGAGTTTCTTCTGAGCGAGGGAAAATTGGGACAAATTACACTTAACAAACACTGAAATCCGTCAGCAAATGTCACTCAGACAAAACAAATGTGTTCGTAATAAGAAAAATATACAATTCTACATGGAACAAATCTGGTTTATTGATTATTATTTACAATGTCTCTTGATGTAATGCATTGGACTTGGATAATGTTTGCTGCACTGTGCGTAATATTGGAGCTATGTGGCGATAAACAGGAAGCAGCTGTTGCTAACGTGCACTAGCTTAGTTTCGCTAATCATGTGGGTTCGACATATAATTTACCATCAGTGGAAATACAGCATTTTATCAAAAGATCACGTCAGCGTCTGGTGAGGAATATTTAACAGCGGCTCGACTTTGCTTTGGATGGAAAGTTTCACGGCAGAGCACTCAACTCATCCATCTTACATTGAATATATTATATTATGGTTTCATTGCAAAATATACCTTGAAAAACATGCAATCTTGACTGTGAAGAGCTCAACTTGGCCTCGGGGCGAAAAAAGACACGTTTATCAACAAAATCTCCGTCGAGACGAGCAGCTCGTGTAGTCTCCTTGAGACAAAAAATGACACAATGCACATTCAGGTGCAATTCAAAGTGTAACGAAGTATAATCTCCTCTTCAAATACAGGATACTTGTCGCTAGCAGTTCATAGACCACTTCCCGGCACAATTCAGCCCATTCCGTCCACGTTATACATGTAGTTTTCCATAGTACATCCCTGTGTCGCGGCTGAATCCATAGCCCCTTGATTAGCTTCCCTCGTCTCTTTTCTCTCCGCGGTGTCAAACCCATCCTGGCTCACTAAAGGCTCACCGCTCCTGTCTCCTTAAGAATTCAAACTCCCCGGCCTGTAAATGCCTACAGGTTTATGTAAAATTCAATAGGGCTATTGATTATGAATAAAAGTCAGCCTGGAGGGAGGTTTTGATGAGGCGGCGCTTGTATCCACCGCTCGGGTCTGATCGCGGGAGGAGGACGGCCATTGGTGCGAGGGTAAATAATTCAGCCCGATCCTTCAGGGAGCTGTCAGTCACCAGGATGCCGCTGGTATCCAGGTCGTGCTCGGTTTTGTTACGTTTTGTTACTTCAACTGGGCTCGGGTGTTGGGGGATGAACACCGAGTAAAAGTGCTGAAGTGCCTACGGATGGAAAGATCAGAGAACCCGCCTCCTCGAGTGTCTGTGGTTGTGTGACTGAGAATGGGAAAATGTGATGTGAATGTCTTTGTGTGTCCAATGGAGAAAGAACTATTTGATTATTTAAAGAGGCGCGGTGTAAGAGTTCTCGTTGTAGCACCGAACGTTCTTTTTCTCCACCAGTTAGCTCACTTGGCTAGCTGATGCTAACTGGAACTGGAATGAACGCTGAAGCCAATCCCCAAAATACATGTATATAAAATGTTAAATTCATGATATTTATGTCATTTCTCGGCTTTCCTCACCAATAAACTGTAAAAGAGGATGTTTTGTGTCTAGGGCTGCACGATTTGTGAAAAATATCACATTTTAAAGACCCATTAATTTGTATGAAAAATAATCTAATTTGTCTTTCTAAACAAAACCAACGAAATCATCGAGACGTGCGATTTTGATTAGATTCGCAATTTATGTTTCAATAAAAGGATTCTGTTCACATTTAAACGCCAATTGACCAAAAGACTGAAATACTATTAAAGACACAAGTATTTCAGCGCATGTTTGTACAGATCTAAACAATCGTTGGCAGTTTTTGTGCGGAATTAGGCGGATTAATATTTTACCGTTTGCAGAGGAAATTATGGCACTTCAAAAATTGCAGCATTAGCGATTTGTTAATTGCATCCGTTGAAATTGCGATTAATCTTATAGTCAATTAGCCTTTAGCTCATAGTTTTGCACACTACTTATTATCTAAACCAAAACGCCAAGAGGTTTACAAAATCAGCAATGATTTTAAACGAAGCTTTGACCTAAATGTTGTCGATGGGTTGAGACCAAACCCTCTTAACACATGTTTTTGGCAGGCTAATGCTAATGGCTATGTGTTTGGGCTCATGTTAAAGGCCTGATGGAGCGTGTACGGAAGGCTTTATAAATCTGACTATTTTTTTCCACAAACTGGTTTATTAATGAGACACTATCAATAAAAATGCTACAGTCCGGGGTATTTTTGAGCAATAAAAATGCCTGTAAAGTAATCTTTTCTGTTGTTGTTCCTGTTGTGTTGTTTTTGTTGATTTATGTTCTATTAAAAATGAAATAGCAACAAAAAGAGTTCAAAGTAAACTGCACTTGGATGTGACTTCTGTGTCCTGATGCTAACACTAATGCTAATTTCCGAGTTTTTTTAATACGAACAATTTGAATATGATGTCACAAACTGAAATAATCTGACATAAAAACATTTAATTGCATGTGTATTTTATGTTGACAAAAAACACTTGAATAAAAATACGAGCTAGATCTATGAGTTTAATGCTACAACATGGAGAAAATACTTTGTCATAGTGCAACTTTAATATACAACTACAACACATTACACATTGAAATGCACAGTTACTTCCAAATTTTGCTGCTGCGCAAGGTTAAAAATACTTTGACCAATTCTTCACTGCCAAAGACCTGTCAGCAGTGGAACCCTTAATGCAAATACACTTCCAATAGTATCTGTTTTTCATTTTGCTCACTTACTTTTTATTTCATTCTTACACATACTTCATTTTGCATGCTCTTATTTAAGAACAGTCTATATATATATATTTAAAAAAATATTATTATTATTATTACCATATTTTCCGGACTATAAGTCACACCTTTTTTCATAGTTTTGGTCATGGTGTGACTTATATTTATACTTATACTCCGGAGCTTTTTACATGTGATACTATTTGTTACTTTCTCACTTGCAACCGCATTTCATACTCCAGTGCAACTTATAAATGTTTTTACCTTCTCTAATATGCATGTTTTGGCTAATGTGACTTATAGTCCGGGAAATACGGTAATTTGTTTCCGTTGGCACTGACACCGACAATGGCAATAAAACTTGACTGATTCTGATTCCACAGACTTAAAACTCATGGTCAGGACTTGCTATGTGGGATTAGTTGAGATAATCTTGACAATAAAGTCAATATCTAAACATAAAAGAAACAAGAAACACAAAAGAATCCCCACAAGCTCAACTACCATAAATCTTTGAATGGACTCGCTCTTTGTGGGCGCAGATGACGACCTTCGAGACCGTTTTCTACCGTGAATCACGCAAAGCCAAACTCACGAAGTCTCAGAAAGGTTATTCAAGTAAAAGTTAACAAATGTAGCTGTAGGTCACAGGTCCAACAAGAGCGTCCTGCAGAGCGCGTCAGAGCATTAGCTTGTGGCTAATGCATCGCTGCTTTAACTTTCATTTATAAAAGTGTGGTCGGTGCGGCTCATTGGAGTCGGACTCATTACTGCTGCTAAGGAAGTCGGCAGAAGAGCTGGAGGTGGAACGGCCGATACATTAGTCAAACATTTGTGCTGGCAAGAAAGTAGGTCCCAAGGCTAAAAGTCACATCTTTTACAAAGCGCAATTAAGGGGTGAGTTATGTACTACTTTGTACACTTTAGTCTGGGTACTTTCTGTGAGTGGATGCCTCAAATGACTTAAAATAATCTTTTTGTGAATGTGAACGTGTACGGACTTTAGAACCATGGAGAAACTCATTGAACGTTTTCAATATTAGAGAGGGAGACGAGGTAAATATTCTTCTTTTTCTGTTGTTTTAATGGCGGTTGAAAGCCGCCTACTGTAGTTGTACGTCTAACTTCTTCATATTCTTCTTCTTCGTTGGTGTTTTATGGCAGTTGGTATCCATTACATTACCGCCGCCTACTGTAGTTTTAATGTGGTAAAAAGTAACTTGGTAATCAGAATCTCTTGTTCCATCTTCAGAAGCCAGGATATTAGTATGTTTAACAAAAAAGGTTTAACTAGGAGAGATTTTAACAAGTTCTATAGTATACTTCGTACAAACCAAAAACCAGTGGCGGAAAGTAACAAAAGTACAAGTACTGTACAATTTGATGTACCTGTACTTTACTCAACATTTTACCGGGAATACTTTTCTACTACTACTATATTTGAACTGGCCTGAAAAGTAAAGTAAATTCCTCATATGATTTCAGTTATTTTGTAGTGCTTCAATGATGACATCGTGTTTTACATGTACATGCAATTCTCTAGATTAAAAATAAGAAATTGTATTGGAAAAAACAGACGATGGGGAAAAAATTGGTCGCTCTCTGGTCGTGCTCTGTGTTTTGTGTTTGAGGTTTTTCTCTGTTGTTGAAAATTACAAAAAAGGAAGCTTAACAAATTGATTGAAATAGCTATTTCTGACCATAAATCAGCACTTTGCTTAATCGATATCAATACATTTAAAACTTAAACAGTTTTCCTCTTAAAGTACATAAATAAACAGGTACTTCAATACTTTTACTCAGAGGTGATCGATAACAAAGCAGACATTTTGAGGATCTGTACTTGAGCTGTATTTGAGTACTATACATTTGAAAGATAAATACTTTCTACTCCAATATACTGCATTAATACAAAAAGTGACTTGTGACTTTTGTGGAGCAGTTTTCCTCGTCTTTTGTCTCTTCAGAGACTTGATTGTTGCAGACAGACCCACCACATTGTCTTTATTTTACAGGAAAGTAGCGGTGAATTAAAACTATGCTTCAAAGTCGTTCGGTTTCAACTCTGACGTCGGCGGTTCACTGTTCCACGTCTCATTTGGCCGATCTCGTGCTCGGATCTGCATCGCTTTCATTCGCCCGAACACCTGAGCTCGTTCTTTCCCTTCGTGCGCTCCACCTCCACCATCGCTCATCTTCCACTCATTCTTAAATACTCCACTCTTTCATGGACAATTCATCTCCATAAGCAAGCGCGCTCGTCCAATCATGAGTCAGCGATTGACTTACAAACCGCCAACTCTCAACATAAATAATTACCGTCATGAAGACAGCATATGGAAATGTATTTGGTAGTAGTACACATGTAGTTGTATACCAGAGGATGAGTTTAAGAGATGAAGTCTGATTTATCGACCTGAAACGTTCTTACAATCGGTTTTAATCCGTTTTTCCCGATAGTGCGGATCAATCAATCACAGCAACATCTGGGCTTTTCTCCCACTGTTCCCACTGCAGAAAGAGGGTCTAAGGACAAGGCATGCTGGGATTATCCATGTGTTCATCGCCGTGAGCACTTCTGAATATTTCATAGTTTGATTCGCTAACCTTCTGTCGGTTAAATAAACACTTCTGGAACACCCACCGAGACGACCGCTGCTGTCATTTTGGCGATACAAAAATACATCAAATTGAACTATATACTTTCTATGGTTACTCCACATTGGATCTCACTCAAAGGAAACACTAGTCACTGTAAATGTGACCGTTTTGTTGTCGAGTGGATGCAGTTTGAGGTCATAAAGCTTGATCGACATGTCAAAGATTGAATCAAGGATTTCGTTGTTGTTTGGTTGCAACTCTACAATTTGATATAAAGGCAGCTTTAGTAAGTCTATAACAGGCATGTCCAAACTAAGGCCCGGGGGCCAAATGCGGCCCTCAGACCATTTTTTGTCGGCCCTCCGGCTTCCTGTTAAGTTGGTCCAAACCACAAAAAGTAGTAGTTTTTACTGTAAAATAGGAGAGATTGAAGCATTTCGATGTTATAGCAACATAAAATTAATGTTCCAAGTCTTATTAAAGGTGTGGAGGCATCAAAACTATGACAAATGCAAAAAAACAACATTCTCGGGTTGTTTGTGGCCCTTTGAAACTCCGTATAAGTTTCAAAATGCGGTCCTCTGTGAAACACGACACCCCTGGTCTATAGGCAGCAATATACAGTACATTTTACTCCAGACTTTTCCTGGTTAAATAAGGTCAAGAACTATGTCAAATAAAAGACGGTGATATCAATGACTCTTCTCTTGTCGACCTATTTTCGAGTTGGCGTAGCGACTCAGACTGGACCTTGCAGCTGAGCGCGCCGGTCATATTAACTCTCAGTGTTGTGTCCGTAGTCTTCACTTTCCCGATGCCGAAGGATCGTTGCTTCGAAGCGAAAGGCGGCACGCGCTCTGATATTTCACCACCAACAAACTCAAATCCAATGGAAATGAGAGCGCGGAAATTGACACGCGGACCGACTCTTCACGAGACTGAAAATGTACCAACGGTTGAATATCTATATGAATGAGCGCAGTAAAAATGGTCATTTATGCTTTATTATCTTTCAAATGCTTTACTTCGCTTTTGCGCTGGGTGTCTGACGCCTTCTGCTGGAAACAAGGGAGTAAAGCGTCTTGAAATGATGCATTAGCAGCACGGCTATTGCTAGCAGACAGGAGCTTGTTTTATGCATTGTAACAGCTGTTATTTATTCATTTATTTAGTTATTGATACAGTGTTTTTGGAATGACTTTGCAGACGAGCAAATGGAAGTACAAACAATGGCAGCTATAGCGCCAAGGGTGATTAGCTGCACCGTAAAGGTCATTTAAGCGAACGAACGTGAAAAGTCTAGTCAAAGTTGTGATAGGAAAAGGTTACTGAAGACAAATACAAATAAAATGCGTTGAAACTAGTACAATTGTATTCAAAACCTACTTCAAATGCATGCATACAAAGGCCCTGAAGAATAAATTAAAACTGGGGATCCTTTTCACATAAAGGATTTTTAAAAAAAATCAAAATGAAGTGAAACTGGTCAAATGTTCTTGCCGTAAACATAATTATCTAAACCTACAAATTATCATATATACACACACTACACAATATAGATCTTTTCTCAGTTATGCACTTATTATCCACTTTTTTAAGAAATTGTACTTTTCAGAGTATTATTTATTTATTTTTTGGTCTTTTACTTTATCTTAACAACATTAAACGCTTTAAACATTTGTGTTTCTTGCACGTAACCTTCACATTCTCCGTCTATTCTTTGCAAATACATGATTCTGTGCATTACGTAATGTTTTGTCAGTCAGATAACTCAAAAATCCTCCCATTTTACGTCAAAACATTTACTCAGCTCAACAAAGTTCTCAAGTTCTCAACAAATACATTTTTACTCAGGACAATTTGCCCAGTTTGGGCCCCGAGTCTCTTCTCCCGGACCCTCGTGAGCGATTCCTAAGCCGCTGATATCGTAACCATAAAACATTTGCACTCTTGCGACCGCCGGTAACCAGAGCATCAGGAGCAAACGCAACAAACGGAGACAAACACAATGAGATGCAGGATATTACCGTATTTTCCAGACTATAAGTGGCACCAGCCAAAAAACGCATAATAGAGAAGAAAAAAAACATATATAAGTCACACAGGAGGATGAAATGCAGTTGAAAATAACAAATAATATCACATAGAAGTCGCTCCGGAGTATATGTATACAAGTATCACTATAAGTATAAGTCGCACCCCGGCAAAAACTATGAAAAAAGGTGCGAATTATAGTCCGGAAAATACAGTACTCATCTCTCATCAAGCTATAAAGTTAAACTGCAGCGTTCTTGTCCAATACTACTTGATTATTATGTTGACAAATCGATGGCAAAAACGAGGATTGGCATTGCATCGATACTTTTAATTATTTACCTTCTTCCCCATTTTTTTTTTTTTTTACACAACTCTGCCTCTTTCCTCCTCGCTTGAAGCCTCAGAATGTTTTGCGGATTGGTCATTAAGTCATTGAATTTGTGATACACTGTATGACTGAGAGTGAACGCGGGAAAACATGCACTGTCCCGACCAAATAAATATAAATTAAAAAATATTAAACAAGTGTTATTTAATGCTAGACTTAGAAAAGACTTCCAGCCTTTACTTGAATCATTATTTCGGTCACTGCTTAGTACTTCTACTTGATTAATTACACTGCTGTATGTACTTTGGCTTCTCTGCCCATCTCTGTTCATTTAAACTAATTTAGCTTTCCATTTCTGCAGTGCTGAAGCTTTGGTGCGCTCGGCTATATTTCTCACAGTGGCTTTAATTTGTGAATGGGGCCGCGCTCGAAGCCTCTGTCAGAAGTGCCGACTTCAGCGCGTACGTCGGCCAGAGCGGTCAGCGGTGCCAGTTAGCCACTCCGCTGATTATTAGCCTCTGCTCCCGACGTCCCGAGTCTGAAGGAGCTGACTGACCATTTGGAACCGATTCAGTCGCGGTGGGACGTCCGTTCGAATGGCCCCAGCGCCGACACTGTTCTTAAAGTGACAAAAACTGGAAAAGCCCACGAACCGCAGCGAGAATAGAGTGTAAGAACAGAAAAGATCACTAAATGGAAAGAGTAGATGAGGAGAAATTACAAGTGCACTTTGTAACTTTTCTTACAAAGTGCTATCCATTTATTTGATTCCATGGAAGTCAAGTTACAGGGTTTTGACAAGATATATTTGAGTAACACTGGGACCTGTGATAGATTCTCCCTCCAGAGTGGCTCCAGCTCCACTGTCCATCTCGTCTGAGGGAGTCGGATCTCTCCTTCACTGTGGAACTCCTCCTGGTTTCTACTGTTTACCAAGGAGGTTTTGTAGTTTTACCTGGAGGGTCTAAGGACAGGAGGGTCTAAGGACAGGAGGGTCTAAGAACAGGAGGTTCTAAGGACAGGAGGGTCTAAGGACAGGAGGGTCTAAGGACAGGAGGCTCTAAGGACAGGAGGTTCTAAGGACAGGAGGCTCTAAGGACAGGAGGTTCTAAGGACAGGAGGATCTAAGGACAGGAGGGTCTAAGGACAGGAGGGTCTAAGGACAGGAGGGTCTAAGGACAGGAGGCTCTAAGGACAGGAGGTTCTAAGGACAGGAGGCTCTAAGGACAGGAGGTTCTAAGGACAGGAGGATCTAAGGACAGGAGGGTCTAAGGACAGGAGGATCTAAGGACAGGAGGGTCTAGGAGGATCTAAGGACAGGAGGGTCTAAGGACAGGAGGCTCTAAGGACAGGAGGGTCTAGGAGGATCTAAGGACAGGAGGCTCTAAGGACATGAGGCTCTAAGGACAGGAGGCTCTAAGGACAGGAGGCTCTAAGGACAGGAGGGTCTAGGAGGATCTAAGGACAGGAGGCTCTAGGGACAGGAAGGTCTAAGGACAGGAGGGTCTGGGGACAGGAGGATCTAAGGACAGGAGAGGGTCCAAGGACAGGAGGATCTAAGGACAGGAGGATCTAAGGACAGGAGAGGATCTAAGGACAGGAGGCTCTAAGGACAGGAGAGGATCTAAGGACAGGAGGGTCCAAGGACAGGAGGATCTAAGGATAGGAGGTTCTAGGAGGAACTAAGGACAGGAGGGTCTAAGGACAGGAGGGTCTAAGGACAGGAGGGTCTAAGGACAGGAGGGTCTAAGGACAGGAGGCTCTAAGGACAGGAGGCTCTAAGGACAGGAGGGTCTAAGGACAGGAGGGTCTAGGAGGATCTAAGGACAGGAGGGTCTAAGGACAGGAGGGTCTAAGGACAGGAGGGTCTAGGAGGATCTAAGGACAGGAGGGTCTAAGAACAGGAGGATCTAAGGACAGGAGGATCTAAGGACAGGAAGGTCTAAGGACAGGAGGCTCTAAGGACAGGAGGCTCTAAGGACAGGAGGCTCTAAGGACAGGAGGCTCTAAGGACAGGAGGGTCTAGGAGGATCTAAGGACAGGAGGGTCTAAGAACAGGAGGATCTAAGGACAGGAGGATCTAAGGACAGGAGGGTCTAAGGACAGGAGGCTCTAAGGACAGGAGGCTCTAAGGACAGGAGGGTCTAGGAGGATCTAAGGACAGGAGGGTCTAAGGACAGGAGGGTCTAAGGACAGGAGGGTCTAAGGACAGGAGGTTCTAAGGACAGGAGGTTCTAAGGACAGGAAGCTCTAAGGACAGGAGGATCTAAGGACAGGAGGATCTAAGGACAGGAGGGTCTAGGAGGATCTAAGGACAGGAGGGTCTAAGGACAGGAGGCTCTAAGGACAGGAGGGTCTAGGAGGATCTAAGGACAGGAGGCTCTAAGGACATGAGGCTCTAAGGACAGGAGGCTCTAAGGACAGGAGGCTCTAAAGACAGGAGGGTCTAGGAGGATCTAAGGACAGGAGGGTCTAAGGACAGGAGGCTCTAGGGACAGGAAGGTCTAAGGACAGGAGGGTCTAGGGACAGGAGGATCTAAGGACAGGAGAGGGTCCAAGGACAGGAGGATCTAAGGACAGGAGGATCTAAGGACAGGAGAGGATCTAAGGACAGGAGGCTCTAAGGACAGGAGAGGATCTAAGGACAGGAGGGCCCAAGGACAGGAGGATCTAAGGACAGGAGGTTCTAAGGACAGGAGGGTCCAAGGACAGGAGGATCTAAGGACAGGAGGATCTAAGGACAGGAGAGGATCTAAGGACAGGAGGGTCCAAGGACAGGAGGATCTAAGGACAGGAGGGTCTAAGGACAGGGGACACAGGATGCTGGGACACTGCCAAGTCCCTATGAACATTGTTGAATCTGTTTTTCACTGTCGTCCCTCGAGGAAACTGCTGTTGTGATTTAGGGCGTTACAAAAATAAATGGAATTGAATTGAATAGAAAGCAAACCAGTGAAAACATTACAATAAATATGAAAACAAAAGGTTTGGTAACACAACTTTAACAACTCTAAGAACATATTTCTTTGCTATCTTTCATATTTCACTGACACTTACACATCAACATGAATGCACAAACATGAACGCACAGATGAATAACTGAGACTATTTGACACTGCTTCTACTACTAAAACTATACTACTTCTACCACTTATTCATGATTATATATTATACCAATTAGTAAAGAGTAATGGTGTTAGTTAATGGAACAGTGAAGGTAAAACGGCTTTACTCCACAGGTTGAACACCGGTGTGCAGGTCTCGCTCGGGCTAAGTGCAGTCCATTGACTTAATATGAAATCAATGGGAGCTTAAGACTAAGACGCTCCTGCAGCACTTCATAATAGACCCAATAAAAAGATTAGCGTGGGTAAAGAACACGAGGGTCAGTGACGGTCAGTGACGGTCAGTGACGGTCAGTGACGGTCAGTGACGGTCAGTG
>NW_027315801.1:1734040-1751540 GCF_026437365.1 Eucyclogobius newberryi
GGGAAGGGCAGTGGTGTCCAGCTTTTGTCCATGTTTGAAGTTTTTACGGAGTATTTGTACGTAAAGGAGTTTGCAAGTGAAGTTTCGATTTTTTTTGTATGTTTTTGTATAACTTTTGAGTGAACAGGCAAAAGTCATGGTATTTTGTGGATCCATTTCATATTAAGCAACAACAAGGCATCATTTTCCATTTGTCGCAGACTCAACGGGTTTGGTCAGTTTCCTTTCTCAACATTTAAACTTTCATCTGGACACGACATCGTCCAATCTGCACCTAAAGATGTTATTATTTCATTGAATCCACTTGCACATGAAGATCAGCCCTTGAAGTAGCACCTACACCAGGGGTGGGCAACTATTTACGATGGTATGTTGTGGAGGGCCGGAGCTGTTCTCAAACTGAATGATGCACAATCTAATAAATCACTCTTTCAGGACCAATTATTATTTTATATAATTAGCAGTACAGTCGACTGTTTAGTTTTACCATTTAGAGTGTTTATTAGGCCTGCAAACTACAGCCCACTGCCAGGCCAAGTGGTAGTGATGGTTTCCATGCTGCGCCCTGTGCTCATCTCACACAGCCACAGTCAGCTCTCCTGTAGAGACAGAGTGAGAGAGTGCAGACCGCTCAGCTGGTGCACACTGATCCATGTGTCTTTTACCAGACACAAGTGAGCGCTGATTCTCTGGAGCTGCAGAGCCCTGCAGAGCCCTGCGCAGCGGCACGGAGAGATTATCAGTCTTAATATTGTTTTATTAATAGCTGGTAGGGGCCCGCAGGACAGATCGAAACATGAATCGGGCCGGGTGTGGCCCGCAGGCTGCAGTATGCCTACCTCTGGTGGCTGTACTGTGCTCTTGACTTCACTAAAGAGAAACTACAGAGACAAACACTGCAGCCACTTCTATTCGCTCGCTACATTGTCATCACTCCGTCTCTGTGAGGCAGCTCGGCCGCCCATGATGTACAGCTATTGTTGAAGCTTCACTTGTCTTGGAGGACTCGCCTCAGATCAGAGAGGATCTGGAGTGCAGGGCCACAATCCTCTACACAACAATGCTACTGATCCCATAGGTGTTCCACAGGTTTCACGTCTGAAGAGTGGGCCACTCCAGCTGACCTGCTCCAGCCTCCAGCAGCTGCTCCTTGACACTGCAGACCTGTGTCGCTGATGCAGAGTCTGTGTAAATAGTATTGGCTTGTCCCGGTATCATTCACAAAGTGTGAGGCAGTTCTGTATTGACTCGACACCTCTGCGCACACTGTAACACCACCATCTCCTAAAGGTTGTCCGGTGACCACAGTCCACAGTCCACCGCCTTCAGACTTGATCTCTATCTGCAAATGGATTAATGTCAGTCCTGGACCATCTACAGCCTGTCCGTCCTGGTTTAGTCCTGGTTTAGTCTGCCTGAAGAGTGGGTCCAGCTCGCCTCCGACGGTGCCTCATCTACCTGAAGAGTGGGTCCAGCTCGCCTCCCACGGTCCCTCATCTGCCTGAAGAGTGGGTCCTGCTCGACTCCGACGGTCCCTCATCTGCCTGAAGAGTGGGTCCAGTTCGCCTCAGTCGGTCCCTCATCTGCCTGAAGAGTGGGTCCAGCTCGACTCAGACGGTCCCTCTTCTGCCTGAAGAGTGGGTCCAGCTCCAGTCTCCCTCGTGTCCGTCTGTCCGTCTGTGAGAGTCGGATCTCTCCTTCACTGGAACTCCTCCAGGTTTCTACGCTTTTTTCCCAAAGAGGTTTTTTTTTGTAGTTTTTCCTGGCCGAGAAGGAGAGTCTAAGGACAGAGGACCCTGGGACATCGTCCCTCGCCACCACAGACATTGTCTGACTTCATCGCCACCACAGACATTGTCTGACTCCATCGCCACCACAGACATTGTCTGACTTCATCGCCACCACAGACATTGTTGATTCATTTCTCCCTGTGGCCCTCAGAGGCAACTGTTGTTGTGATTTTGGGCCTTACAAAAATAAATTGATTTGATTTGATTTGATTTGATTAGTCCTGGTTTAGTCCTGGACCATCTACAGCCTGTCCGTCTGTGGGAGAAGGATCTCTCCTTCACTGTGATTATTGTTCCCACTTTGTTTCTTATAGTTTTTCCTTGCAGAGAAGTCAAGTCTCTGGGAATGTGTCCATTTCCTGAATTCCTGTGAACATCACTGATCTGCTTCTTTTTTTTATTTTTTCAATACCTTCTCTGATTAGCTTTTCTGTGCCGCTCCTGGTCCTGCTAATCCTGACACAATTCTACCAACACACAGTTGGCAAATATTTTCCAAAGCCCTAAACTTAACCAGAATACCTGTTCCTAATCCTAATCCTAACCCGAACTTTAACCTGAAAGTAAGAAATAAACATTGGCTCGCACAGCCACCATCTGAGCAAACACACCAAATCCCAGAGCAGTCCTTGGACCAGTGTGAGCAACATCTGAGGTGCACATCGTGGGCCGCAGAGACAAGACAGAGACGTGTGCGGAAACGACCAGTACGGGACAAAGCACAGAAACGTCTTCCCATTTCAAAAGAATTTGTTTTGCGAAAAGTCCTCAAATTGCATGGATAACGGAACGCGGTCATAGAAAAAACACGGTGACGATGGTATTGTGTTGATGTGTTGTTGTTTACATTACGGGAGCGCTGTGACTTCGCTCTAATGGTGCAGGACCACGGAAACGCTCTTCATCTGGACAAGAACGCTCCGCCCGCTCAGGAGAATCACATAAAACCAGAAAGAACGAGTCTCATTGGCTCAGCTGTGGATAATGTTTCTCACTTTTCTCTCAACAGTGTGATGGTTTTATTTATTTATATTCTATGCATTTCTGTGACATTATATACACTGTGTAGTTCTAATAACTCACAACACATACTGTATCGTGGTGTCATTTTCAGAAGGTCTCACGTGTAACTTAACTGTCTCATATTTGTACTTTCTGTTTTAGGTTTTATACGTTTTATAGTTACAATTTACTTTTGTGCGCGCATTGTTGTTAATAAAAAGGTTTAAATATCTGGAATGTACTTACTTTAATGTGCTTATATTGTTTAACTGTTGTAAACGAGTTAATATTACGGAGTTGGCCAATAGAGGGCGAGCTTGTCCTCGTGCGCATGCTGCTCACAGAGTTTTACAAGTAGAGCAAGTTATG
The DNA here is from genome assembly GCF_026437365.1 of Eucyclogobius newberryi. Classification (NCBI taxonomy): domain Eukaryota; kingdom Metazoa; phylum Chordata; class Actinopteri; order Gobiiformes; family Gobiidae; genus Eucyclogobius; species Eucyclogobius newberryi. The sequence continues at coordinate 1,737,202 of NW_027315801.1, forward strand.
TGCCACATGTACCTGCACCAAAGTTCAAGTAAAGATTGTGTTTTTCTCATTTATTTCGGTCACGATGCAACATATTTTTCGCAGAGGATAAAGATTTGAAACCGTAAGGATTTTGAGAGAAGGGGGAGAGAGAAACTTGACAAAGAAATCCGACAAAATGCTGACCACCGGCAAACAACTAACGGCGTTTGATTCTGAAAAACAAATCCGGGAAGATTATTGTGAAATAATGGAGACGTTATTTTGAGGCCAACGAGATTGACGACGGAGACGAGCAAAACGTTGAATCTCTAAAAGATAAAACGTACCAGCAACAGATGTTACTGATGTCGTGCTCCACAATGGAACTATTCATGTGTTATGAAATTACTAAAATTATGGGATTTCTATATAAAAGACCCCCTCAAAGTACATTATTTATTTCACATTTTATCCAGATATTTTCTTCTTGAACCAATTTATATTGCAATAACTGTATTTCAGGTTTGTCTAATCTAGAATAATTTGCATGTCAATTGTTTCTATCTATTAAAAGTACATTCATTTAATTTTGAAATTTTAAATTGACTCAATTTTACTTTTGAATACTGAGGTAATTGATACTGAACCATATATCATGATGAAAAATTAAGACTCTTTAGATGCAAATAATTTTTATATAAATTGTAAGTTAAAGCAACGTTTTATTTTGTTCAGGGATTTGGTATTTGAGTAAACGAGATCTTATTGAAAATTGAGGTAAAAAAATCAAATTGTATCTAATTTTTGAAGTTTAATCAAACTGCAATCAATCCTTCTATATGGTCCACCAAAATGTTGTATCTTTCTGTCTTTACGAGGGAAAACGCCGTAGGAGAAAACAGCTTCATGGATCTTAGTTCATGCTATACTGTGGAACCTCAGGCAAAGCATTAACATCTCCATGGAGACAAGCAGCTGAATCAGAAAAGAAATAGAACAAATATGATGTAATGTAATATCTTCTTTAAACTTGTTGAGTTGCATTTTGAAATTGAAAATTGCCAGTGCCAGACATCTGTTTGTGTCAAGCAATTTTGACATATGAGTTTTGGGGATCCTGTCTGCTGAGGATGTGCTGAAACGTGCTGGCTTCAGTCCAAACAAGTGAAGAATGAGCAAAAGTCTGCTGCTGCTGACTCTCATTGTACACAAGAGGGTGTATTTACTACTCGGGGATGTTTATAGTCTAAGACCTACAGTGGGAGTGGATTAGCCAAATGAGTAAAGGCTCCATCAGTCAGTCACCAGCACCACAGAGTGTCCAGGTGTTCCAGGAGTGTGAGGAGAGACTGGTTTAGGAGAGTGTAGAGGGGACAGGGGTCTGCAGAGTGGACAGTATATAGTCATGTGGACACCAGTGACTGACGTCCAGCCGGTCCAGGTCTGCTCCACGTCTGCTCATGCCCCTGAGGAGCAGAACCTCACACCTCACCGTGCAGACAGACCGTGCACACACTGAACCTCACAGTCACTGTACTAGACCAAACCCTCATGTGCACGCGCACCACATTCACAAAAGATGTGCACGTCACACACCAGAGCGTGCACGCGCAGAAACAATGACCTCACTGCCACGTGCGCACATCTGTCATTCATGGCCGCGTGCCCACACCTACAGCAGCACAGGTGCGCTCCCGGTAACGAGCCACATTACAGCGCGCGCGCGCACACGCACGCACGCACGCACGTACACACGCGCACAGGGCACACACCCACCACCCCCTGTGTTCGGTACTCTGTCCCGGTCTTACCTCCAGACCTGGCCGAGCTGCAGCACGTGCAGTGTGCTCTGAAAGATCCAGACGCACGCGGTGCAGCAGCGGCGCGGCGCGGGCTGCGCGGAGCCCGGCTGCACCGCTGCCGCCTGATCGCTGTCCTTGGTGCTGAGCGCGTTGTCTCCTGTCGCCTCTGCCGCCACCGCGTTGCTGCCGCCGCTTCCATCCGCGCCGCTCAGCTCGGTGTAATCGTACACAAACCAGCGGAAACTCAGCACCTGCACCACCGCTGACGGAACCACCACAAACACCAGCGTCAAGCCGAACCACCAGTAGTCTCCGCGCAGGTAGTAGTCCGCGGCCAGCCACAGGTCTGTGGCGCCGTCTGAGAAGAAGACCAGCAGCGCGCACAGCACCCAGCAGCAGTCCAGAGCCGTGTACGGTCTGGAGCCCGGCGTGGCCGTGCAGCGGGCTCGGGCTGCTGGGATGCCCGCTTCAGACGCGCTCCTGGGCGTATTGTCATCCTCCACAGACACCGCTGCTCCGTCCGACTTAGCAGCCATGTTGGTTAGGATAGAGACGAGCAGAGAAGGGAGGAGAGAGAGGAGAGAGAGAGGGTGTGCGCGCGAGAGAGATTACATCATAACTAGCCTCATCATCAGCCAATTAACGGAGAGGCATCATCACGAGCCTTTAACACCGGGGCAGACCGGGACGGCTGGGCGCATGTCCGTGCGTCTCTGTGCGTGTGTGTGCGTCTGCAGTGTGTGCCATTATTCTCCATTGTCCCGCACAGGCGACACGAGCAGCGCACGCAGATGCACTGCAGGGCTGTGGCGCTGTGGTCCCTTTGGAGGAAGAGGTGACGGGATGAAGCCGGAGCCATGTGTCCGAACAACACGTTTAAGTCAGAACATACAAGCAACTCAACAGCTCATATCCTCAGGACACCTCAGAGCACCTGCGCGAGGAACTTCCCCCAGACACAGACAGAACATGCATGAGGACAGGCCAACTTCCCCCAGACACAGGCAGAACATGCATGAGGACTTGACAAACATGTTTTTGAATTTAATGCATCTACTGAAACCATACGTTACTTTGTATTCGTCAGGCAGTCCCTCGTCAGTATAGGGGTTAGCGCTGCCTCTACTGGCAGGAGAGGGAATTACAGGGGAGATAGGAAAAGCTAGCTTGCCCCAGACGTGCAGTCGTAAGGAACGTGATCTGAGGCGGAATTGTCACCTTTATTTAATGTCTTTGTGACGGTAAAATAAGTATTCTCAGTGTGTTTGAAGCGTCTGTTGTCTCCGCCCGCTGTCACCTAGCAACATTTCAGATATTAACCTGATCAACTCTCCTGAGAAACACATTTTTTACCTTTGACAATGTTATTTGTGTTATAGTGATTATACAGCCTTGTAAGAATCAAATTAAATACAAATAATGATAAAATACTTTAAAAACAGCACAGAACATTCTAAAGCTGTAAAACTGTAGCTTCGCTCCAAATCTTTTACTAAGTTCTCCGTAACCGTTGACGATCTATGTATTGTGTGCTATTGCTAGTTATATCGTAGTATGCATGAACGGAAGGGCTCCACCGTCTTTGGTGGTTGTGTGTTTTCAAGCGGTAGAAAATGGATGGATGGGATACATAAAGGAATCTGAAAAAGCTCGATTTATGACGTAAAAAACACACTGGGAGTGTTTTTGTGAGACTCAGAGGGAGAGGACTCACTAAACACGTCATCAACAGCGTGAGTGACGCTAAACACAACTCCAGGTATGTTTGAGATGAGGAAGCAACGTTATTCCATGGTTAAAAGCTCAAGGAAAAGTGCTGTTTAACCTGGAGTCCGACAGTCGACGATACCAGGCCGAGTTACAGGTCAGATCTGTGAAAGGGGCGAAGGGTGACCTCACTCAAAGCAATAGAAAAGTGCTATTTTTAAAAGTAATATCTGTGACTTGCAATGTTTTCAAAGGCCGATCCATCTCTCCTTGACATCAGACAATATTTAAATTGATAATATAATGTATGAACCTGAGTCAATGAAGTATGAGAGATTCTTTTTGATCGTTTTAAAACTCATACATTGCACACACTCACACACTTAAACCTTTAACTGCTCTGAGATTTCAGCAAAACTCAAACTAAACTCCCTAATTCTGTCCCTGATGGATTTTAGCATCAGCGGTTCATCTGTGAAAGATTTGTGTGGTTTTTTTTTGTGATAAATGTTCCGCATTATGCTTTAATGCCCACAGGAGTTAATTAGAGACAGGATAACTTGGACTGGCAGAAACAGAGAGAGAAATAGTCTTCACATTTCAGCAGGTCGCGGAGGGGAGATCGTGAAACTAAATGTTGAAGGAGATACTGTTGCTTTGCCTTAAACGACGACTAGAATGACGACGTTTACACGCTCGGAAGTTCTCACTTTGCCAAATATAAAACAAAAGGGCGAGGGTTTCTCAGAAGAGTTGAAGTGGGCAAATGTTGCAAAGCTGGTTTTCTGATTAAAGACAGCAGGGGGCGAACCACACTTCAAACACCCAAAACTAAAATACAGTATTTAACCATCTTACAAAAATGTTCAATAAAGTGGAAATGTTACTTACCGTATTTTCCGGACTATAAGTCGCATATACTCCGGAGCGACTTATATGTGATATTATTTGTTATTTTCACAGTGGCTACCGCATTTCACATCTTAATTATTTTCACACTGACAACCACAAGAGGGTGCTCTAGGCTCTAAGCGACACAGAAGAAGAATCTGCACTTCCTCTTCCTCTGGAGTTTGTGGAGTTGTTTAGAAGTGACACAGAGGAAGAAGAATTCAGTGGATTTAGTGATTTGGGGTAAAACTGATGCTTTGCTAAACTTGTTAGCATGTTCTTTATGCTATAGTTCTCTGAATAACTGTTCATATGTTACGTTAACATACCAGACACTTACCACAGTTCTGTCTGTGCCTCATGTAGCTGAAGGTGTTAGCGTTAGCATACGTCATGTAGCTGAAGGTGTTAGCATTAGCATACGTCATGTAGCTGAAGGTGTTAGCGTTAGCATACGTCATGTAGCTGAAGGTGTTAGCGTTAGCATATGTCATGTAGCTGAAGGTGTTAGCGTTAGCATACGTCATGTAGCTGAAGGTGTTTGCGTTAGCATACGTCATGTAGCTGAAGGTGTTAGCGTTAGCATACGTCATGTAGCTGAAGGTGTTAGCGTTAGCATATGTCATGTAGCTGAAGTTAGCGTTAGCATACGTCATGTAGCTGAAGGTGTTAGCATTAGCATACGTCATGTAGCTGAAGGTGTTAGCGTTAGCATATGTCATGTAGCTGAAGGTGTTAGCGTTAGCATACGTCATGTAGCTGAAGGTGTTAGCGTTAGCATACGTCATGTAGCTGAAGGTGTTAGCGTTAGCATATGTCATGTAATTGAAGGTGTTAGCGTTAGCATACGTCATGTAGCTGAAGGTGTTAGCATTAGCATACGTCATGTAGCTGAAGGTGTTAGCGTTAGCATATGTCATGTAGCTGAAGGTGTTAGCGTTAGCATACGTCATGTAGCTGAAGGTGTTTGCGTTAGCATACGTCATGTAGCTGAAGGTGTTAGCGTTAGCATACGTCATGTAGCTGAAGGTGTTAGCGTTAGCATACGTCATGTAGTTGAAGGTGTTTGCGTTAGCATACGTCATGTAGCTGAAGGTGTTAGCGTTAGCATACGTCATGTAGCTGAAGGTGTTAGCGTTAGCATACGTCATGTAGCTGAAGGTGTTAGCGTTAGCATACGTCATGTAGTTGAAGGTGTTTGCGTTAGCATACGTCATGTAGCTGAAGGTGTTAGCGTTAGCATACGTCATGTAGCTGAAGGTGTTAGCGTTAGCATACGTCATGTAGCTGAAGGTGTTAGCGTTAGCATACGTCATGTAGCTGAAGGTGTTAGCGTTAGCATACGTCATGTAGCTGAAGGTGTTAGCGTTAGCATACGTACACCTATTCACCATGTTCTCATTTGTTATTATCTTAAACTGCACTTCAAGCTTAAATGTCTGTTCTTGGTCCTGGATTTTATCAAATACATTTCCCCTCAAAAATGCGACTTATACTCCAGTGCGACGTATATATGTTTTTTTTCTTCTCTATTATGCATCTTTTGGCTGGTGCGACTTATACTTCGGAAAATACGGTAGTTCTGGACAGTTTTCCTGGCGTCAACTTAGTGAGGGACCTTAAATTCTCCTGACACTACGAAAATGAAACAAAACTCTATGATCGCGCGACCCCCATTGGAGTATCTCGAGATCCCGTAAGACGTTTCCGCTCTGAATGAACGAGGAGACGAGCGAGGAGTGTTGGTGAGCACCGAGCGCGTCCGGGCACATCTGCTGCTGGAGCGGAGATTCGTCTCTGGGCACTGGACACGCTCCGCTTCCCAGTTTACCCAGCACGATGCCTCGCTTCATAAAAGGAGGTTTCGCTGAATACACGTGGGCGCCCGGCGTATAACGAGAGAGCGGGTTTGAAGTGCGGCAAAGGAAGTTTCTAGAGCGATAATCACGGCTCAAAACCAATGCTTTTGGCACGTCTGAAATGTACAGACTGTGGCCAGCGGACGTACTGCAGTAGGACTGTCACGATATCATCAAATACCGTATTTTCCGGACTGTAAGTCGCATAGTTTTTCATAGTTTTGGCCGGGGTGCAACTTATACTTATATTTATACTTATATACTTATACTCCGGAGCGACTTATATGTGATATTATTTGTTATTTTCACACTTGCAACTGCATTTCATACTCGAATGTGCGAATTATATATGTTTTTTCTTCTCTATTATGCATTTTTTGGCTGGTGCGACTTATAGTCCGGAAAATACGGTAGTTGTGTTATGATTATTCTCAATTGTTGGCACTTTGACCAAACAACAGTGAAAGCCGTAATGTTTCTTCTGCAGCAATAAAAAAAAGTGCTATTTTATAAAGTAATCTGTGACTTGCTGTTTACTTTTTTGTTGAGCAATGTTTTCAAAGGCCAAAGGTATTTTATTGCAGTAGAAATATTATTCCATCCCTCTTTGATAAAAATCAAATAGACAATATTTTCATTGATATAATATAATATAAGTACCTGAGCAAAGTAAGTAGGGCAAGATTCCTTTTGCTCTTTTCAAAATTAATACATTGCATGAATTATGAATGAAAAAGTTATGATAAACAGCCAAATAAAAAAGTACTTTACTGTATTTTCTGGACTATAAGTCACACCAGCCAAAAAATGCATTATAGAGAAGAAAAAAACATGTATAAGTTGCACTGGGGAATGAAATGAAGTGTGAAAATAACAAATAATATCACATATAAGTCGCTCCGGAGTATAAGTATATAAGTATAAATATAAGTTTAAGTCGCACCCCGGCCAAAACTATGAAAAAAGTTGCAACTTATAGTCCGGAAAATACGGTAGTTTGCCTTTTTTGAACAACAGTAAACTGCTGCTGCCTACGATTTTCTTTATTATATTTTTTGGAGTTGTAATGATTGTATTGTGACCGAATCCCGGCCGCGCCTACACTGCAGTTACAGTTTGAAGCCAGGTACGAGAGAACACCGCCTCTGAAACCTTCCGCACGTTTTTCCCAGGACCTCGAGATAGTTTCGGGGTTTCGCTTGAACTCGTCAGCGTTCTATAATCTTCCCACCTCTGCGTTTAAAGTGCAAACGCAGTGTCTCTGGAACGTGCGGACACAGGCTACACATCTGCACTTGGGTCGAGAGCGTGAGGAGAGGAAGTGTTTTGTGGATTTCTCGGCTGTGGGACGTAGGAGGTTTGAAACAACACGAGGCGCGGGACAACGACACGTCTGCGGCGAATCGATGCTTTTTGTGCGGACACCATCAAGACCTAAACTGTTATATTATACCAGAGAACAGCGTGAACCGGGGTTTTGCCCTGCTTGAATTTGCCGCCCCCAAAAACACATCGCATGATTAAAAAAAATCGCTAACAAGCTTTATTTCAGACAAAGACTGGAGGTTTTTATGTTATGTTATGTCATTTTACAATCATTTATGCTGTAGTTTGCTCAAATACTTTTACTTCCTCAAATGGTATGAGGTTTTCTTTGGAATAACAGCATTCTTACTTGAGTAAAACGGAATGGAACGAAAATCTCGCAATTGTTGTTTTTGGACGTGAAAATGAGAATATCTTGGTCTATCGTCTATAATTCAAAGCAAAAATGAATTCAAAAAGAGACAATAACTCTAGAGTAGTCTCCCAAACAAGGTTATAAAGTCATATTTCTGGACATTTGGAGGTCATTTTATGGTCCTTTCATGTTGCAACCTCAACCAAGACATTTACAGACATATTTGAGCACATTCCTGATGCTTGTTATAAAAATACATTGTCTAAATAGCGTTACTAATGATGGGAATATTATCCATGGTTTTTGACCCTCTTTGGGGCAAATGGCATCGAGGTCAGGAGCTTTCTTAGACCTCGTTTCAGGTTGGTGGTCAGGAGTACCTCACTGGAGGATTTAATGCGAACAAAGCAGCTGCAATTGTGTGTCTCCTTTCACTACATTAGGCTTTGACATTATTCCCAACATTCCAGTCCAAAAACACTCATAGATCATCAGCCATAATGATCAGAAGAGCAGGTGGTTTTATTATCGTCATGACAACACTTTGAACCATGTGAGTAGAACAGAGCATTATAATATCTCAGTGATACGAGTGAAGTGAGGTTTTGTAATAATATAGTTTCTGCACAAACGTATCTAGAGCCATAAGAAGGCGCTGCTCTGTTATCATTTCCTGCGTGACGATGCACCAGGGCCAAGTGCTTTGTTATTTTATATTTATTTTTGTTATTTATATTATTAGCCTATAATTATTTAGGCAATAAACTGGCTCTTACACAGAACGGTGGATTGCTGTTTAGGGGAATTTTCCCGTATCTGAGCCTCTCTGAGAGAGTCTTAAACTGGGCTCTGTGCTCTAGTAAACTTGATCTGCTTGGGTCTTATTCTGGTGATTTTCTACTCGCACGTTTCTGCTTATAAAGGACTTTTATGTTTTACCGATGTAAATGCATCATCTTGTACACGGTGCATATCCTCCACCAGGAAGTGTGATTATAAAGAGCAGAGGAGGATTCTGAGATGTTTGTCAGCTGTTTATGTTATAATAGAAGACAACGTGAGGCGTCAGTACCAAACATTTACCCATGTGGTGCGAGGACAGAGCCACACCATCTTCAGTCAGAGCAAACCAAAGGTAAAAAAGCAACGACCCCCACAATGGACTTTAAACCAGGACTAAAGCCGGATGCCTGTCCACCTCCTCCTCCTCATGTGTGTGCCACACTGGTCATGTTTGTGTTGCTCTGGTCATGTTTGTGTCGCTTTGGTCATGTTTGTGCCGCTTTGGTCATGTTTGTGCCACACTGGTCATGTTTGTGCCGCTCTGGTCATGTTTGTGCCACACTGGTCATGTTTGTGCCACACTGGTCATGTTTGTGCCGCTCTGGTCATGTTTGTGTTACTCTGGTCATGTTTGTGCCACACTGGTCATGTTTGTGGCACACTGGTCATGTTTGTGCCGCTCTGGTCATGTTTGTGTCGCTTTGGTCATGTTTGTGCCACACTGGTCATGTTTGTGTTGCTTTGGTCATGTTTGTGTTGCTTTGGTCATGTTTGTGCCACACTGGTCATGTTTGTGCCGCTCTGGTCATGTTTGTGCCACACTGGTCATGTTTGTGCCACACTGGTCATGTTTGTGCCGCTCTGGTCATGTTTGTGTTGCTCTGGTCATGTTTGTGGCACACTGGTCATGTTTGTGCCGCTCTGGTCATGTTTGTGTTGCTCTGGTCATGTTTGTGCCGCTCTGGTCATGTTTGTGCCGCTCTGGTCATTTTTGTGCCACACTGGTCATGTGTGTGCCACACTGGTCATGTTTGTGCCGCTCTGGTCATGTTTGTGCCACACTGGTCATGTTTGTGCCACACTGGTCAGGTTTGTGCCGCTCTGGTCATGTTTGTGCCACACTGGTCATGTTTGTGCCGCTCTGGTCATGTTTGTGTTTCTCTGGTCATGTTTGTGCCACACTGGTCATGTTTGTGCCGCTCTGGTCATGTTTGTGCCACTCTGGACCAGTTTGTCCTGATCCAACACCAGGAAGAAATAGGCTTCGCTTGGCGTTTTCCACAGGGCTTTAGGGTTGTCCACCAACGCTCAAAAGTGCATTTTTATTGAAACAACAGTGACATATTTCAAGTTTTCCTGCTAACCTGAGCGACATCATATCAGGGATTAAGTGTACTTTAACTAAGACATTCCACACATTTATGATGCACTGTCAAAATATCATCCTATTAAAAAAATGTTTTGTCAGTATCGCCACCTCTACTGCTAACCACGCCACAATGTTTAAAAAGAATGAAATTAAAATCTTTAGCCTATACAAGTAGTCTTTGAACGTTTCACAACACCTACTAGGATACCTACTAATAGAATACTTGATGTGATCTGGTGATATTTAAGTACCTATCACAATAGACCAAGGACAATCGCATACAAAACGGCAATGTGGGTGAACTGTATGTGCTTTTGGGCTATTTTGAATTGTCTTTGAATTGTTTTTTTTCCTGAACTATCTTTCTTTGCTGAAGGCGTATTGCACAGAGATACAATAACCATGTGCGCTTTGGGTGTCAATCGGACCAGTTAGCATCTAGGTGGAGGGTAAACACTGTTACTCCATTTTCAGACCCATCTTACTTGTCTTAAATTGGATGCATCTTTCCCCTTGGACACAAGATTCATTACTCGGCTTCAAATTGAACGTGCCTTGCCCAGTCAGAAACGTTCTTTGGGCGCCTAACATACCTCACTCGACTCAAAATGAACTGGTGACTTTTCCCACTGCAGGAAACTGACATTCTTCATCACTTATTGAGCAGAGCATAATTTGCAAAGCTGCTGGCTCCTTATACAGTGTGTCTATGCTAATGAAGCTATAGGAGGGGCTGACAAAGATAGTGTGTGAGAGCAGGTCCACTGGGGACACAGGGAGGATCATTCTAATCCCATCGTAGCTTTTATATTAAGAGGAGTAATTACCCAGACCTCTCTCTCACATCCTTGCAGACTGTCCGGGCCGGACGCCACCGCTAACTCGGCACAATGAGCGTTTGTGGGCAAGAGACGCAAAGCCAGCAGCGTTGTACTCTGGAAACGCATTTGACCAATTGTCTGTTAGAAAGTGATGTGTGATTTATGCATTGTACATCCAAGCAAGTTTGATTTCTGGTCTAACCGCGCCTTTTTGTGTGGAGTTTGCCTGCTCTGCCTTTGTCCACTGCACTTGACCCATCATTAAATGCCACTGGGTCAAGCTGTAACCTGAAATAGGCAATTGAGATGAGCTTCTAAGTAAGTCAACTTTATTTGTGTAGTGCTTTTCACGGACATAATATAGTCACAAAGTACAAGTGAGAATTTACGTGCTTTTTAAGTGAGAATTTACGTGCTTTTTAAAGACATCCACTAAAAATGTCTAAAAAAAGAGAGTCGGGGCGTGACAGTTTTAAGAGTTCAGTCCCGTGTCCGAGCCTGTTTATGGAATTACTGAGGGTAAATTACACTTCATTATCCTTGAAGAAAAAATAAAGTGGCTGTACCCAACTTTTTCACAGAAAAAGTCGAATCTGTTTCGCCCCAACACAGATGAAACCGCCGTGTGCTGTTTGCATCTAATTATAGAGGGTTTTATTTTCCACAAAGCAGGAAGTGTGCTGTTAGCATGCTAGTTGTTGTTATCTTCACTGTGACGACAAAACTCGCTCGCTCCCTCTGAGAGCTGTGAAACGCGCTCATAGACCGATTTTCCTCTGAAGAAGTTGCAGTTGCTTTGGTCTCATAGTGTTGCTACTGTTACGTTAGTGTGTACTCGTGTGTACTCGTGTGTACCGGCCGAGAAGGAGAGTCTAAGGACAGAGGACCCTGGGACATCGTCCCTCGCCACCACAGACATTGTCTGACTTCATCGCCACCACAGACATTGTTGATTCATTTCTCCCTGTGGCCCTCAGAGGCAACTGTTGTTGTGATTTTGGGCCTTACAAAAATAAATTGATTTGATTTGATTTGTACTTACAACCAGAGCTAAAGCGCATCACACATAAATGATTGCACCTACTGTGTTAATCAGCTTTTTCTTTTTCACTTGTGTCACACGTCCTCATCTGTTTGGAGACAGCTTTCCTCTTCACCTCTGTCATCTTGTTTGTTTGTTTGTGCTTATACATTATGTTCCACACCAGAAATAAAAGCGTCCTGTTTCAGCCGAGTCGTGCTTTTTGTTCTTTTTGCCACCTGCAAACGTCCCATACATGCAAGTCATTTAATCAGTTAAGAAGGGTTTATAAACTAAGTGCTGTGATTGATTTTGGTGCTTAGAATGCATTAGGAAAGTGTGAAATACATGTTATTATGATAGTTTATTTACATAGCGCCTTTCCACCTTCAAGCCACTTAAAGCCACGACTGCTGCAAAGAGTTTGAAAAGAACTTGTTCTGCTTTCCCTAGTTTTAAGCATCTGCAGAAAGCTGTCAGTAGCTAAGGGTGCCTGAGAGGCTAGCACACAGCAAGAAGGTTCCAGGTTCAGCTCCCAACCTTTTCTGTGTGTGCATGTTCTCCTCGTGTCTGTTAAAGACAAGCCCAAACCTTTTCCCTAACCTTAAGCATCCTGTGGCGTAGCTTCTGCAGCTAGACACTAGCAAGATGGTAGTACAGCATATTAATCCTGCCATTTTTAGAACTGGTTATCTTCTCTGCTCCCATTTCAACACAAGTCCAACTTCATTCTCCAAAACCGCTTCTCTTCTTATTCATTATTTATGATCATTCTTAACTCTTCCGACCAGACTATCCAAAAATGGCGACTGTCTCATTACAATTTTAATGGTTTTCAGACAGAACAGGACAAATGAGGAAAGAAAGAGGAAGGACTATTTTTACACATTCATTAGACTATTTTAGGACCTTCGCACCTTTGGAACTGTTCGGTGCAAGGCTTTGTGTACTATGTTTAGACATAAAACTCTTTGGTTAGTACAGTACATACATTTCTATATGTTATGTGCTGTTATTTACTGCCTAAACTGACTCACTCACTTTGCCTCGTGAAATCTATATTGTGCTTGTTGTCAACTGTCTTAGTGACATACAAATGAGATAAGACTTGAGTGAATGTGTTAGTAGTATTGTTTTACTGTTGTTCTAATGACTGAAGTACTAACCTGGTGCTCTTCAGTCATTTGATTTGAATCATCAGTGTTTTGGTGGATCAGACTTGTTATGTCATATCTGTAACTTAAGCTTGTATACTCAAAAATGTACAATAACGGATCACTTAAGACATGTGAATGTATAACTTAGACTTGTAAATGGTTCACTTAGACTTGTAAACAGATCCCTCAGACTTGTAAACGGATCCCTCAGACTTGTAAACGGATCACTCAGACTTGTGAACAGATCACTTAGACTTGTAAATGGATCACTTAGGCTTGTAAATGGATCACTTAGACTTGTGAACAGATCACTTAGACTTGTAAATGGATCACTTAGACTTGTAAATGGATCACTCAGACTTGTAAATGGATCACTTAGGCTTGTAAATGGATCACTTAGACTTGTAAATGGATTGCTTAGACTTGTAAACAGATCACTTAGACTTGTAAACAGATCACTTAGACGTGTGTGAACCCCAAGACTTGTAAATACCTTTATTCATAGATAAATATATAACGTGTAGCCTGATAAATGAGACTTGTAAACTTTAAAGTGAAAACCCTTCACCCTTATTGTTCTTACCGTTCTTACAACTGATGACAAAATGCAGAAGTTATTTCTCAATGAGTTAAATGTTATTAAGATGAATTATGCTGCTGCCACTGCGTTTCCTGATCCTCAACAATCACCACGGTTACGAGTGTGTCCTGAGCTTTTTACTTAATGACTCCAGCAGTCTTTTCTCTTCTTTGTGTTCGAGTCTTATTGGAGCAACTGGGAGTTTTTATCAGGATTTTGTTTATTTCACTGTCAAAAAACTCTACAAATGGAATAAATGACATGTTTCTTTGTCTCATGTCTTCTCCGTCTCTCTCTTCTTTTCTCCTTCCTCCCTCTTGTAATGGAAAATAGGCCATGTCATTTCATTCGATCTGTGTTGTTTTTCTGTGTGCAGATGATATAACACTGGTTGGTATTGTCCGGCGCCTCTGGATGGGGTCAGGCCACCTCTGAATGAGAGAGCGACTCTTTGCATCCGTGATGGTTGTTCTATCTCTTTTGGAGCTGATTTGATTGTGATGATGTGCGTACGTGTCAAATGTTATGTCACTGCCTTTAAAAGATGAGCTTTGTTCTGGAGGTAAGGACGGATTCCTCTGTCCGGGAGAGAGATTCATCCACTGTGCCACTGTGCACGTGAATAAACTCCACCACCACCACCACCAGCAGCAGCAGCAGCAGCAGCAGCAGCAGCAGCAGCAGCAGCAGCAGCAGCAGCAGCAGCA
>NW_027315801.1:1756540-1796540 GCF_026437365.1 Eucyclogobius newberryi
CCCCCCCCCGTCCCCGCCCTCTTCCCCCCTCCTCAGTGTCCTCCAGCATCCCGGCACGGTTTGGGACGCATCTCCGAGCGTCTCTCCCAGCATTGTCCCCGGACTTACGGCACTTAAGAGGGCCACAACCAGACAATTCAAAAATCGAGAAAAGTTGGGAAGATGGGACGCAGCTGCGAACGCCAACAACACGGTCGTAAACGTCGTAAAGGTCGAGGTTTATGACCCACAAGTCGGTGAATGTATCTGTGTGTGTGGCGTGGGGTCTGGTACTGCTGGAGCGGGGGGCGGACGCGAGCTGCTGCTTCCAGGGACGGGCGGGGCCACTGATCCGATACCGATACCGAGTAATACCATGGCAAGTATGGCACGAATCGATCCGCTGCGATACCGGTGAGTTTTGTGTAGGTCCGCCACCGGTTTTGCCCGGAATGTTCCGCAGTATCGCAGTGAACGTGTCCGTCTCCACGAAGTTTCAGAAGGTTCAATGTACCGTATTTTCCGGACTATAAGCGGCACCTTTTTTCATAGTTTTGGCCCGGGGTGGGACTTATACTTATATTTAAACTTATATACTTATACTCCAGAGGGACTTATATGTGATATTATTGGTTATTTTCACACGTGCAACTGCATTTCATCCTCCAGTGCGACTTATATATGTTTTTTTCTTCTCTGTTATACATTTTTTGGCTGGTGCGATTTATATTCCGGAAAATATGTTTTTTTAGCTTGTTTTTGAGTGAAAATCAGGTACTTTCTGGTATTGAAGGGCAAACACAAACAGGAGAAATGATGAATGATGATGACAGAGCGCTGCAAGAAAAACAAATGTTCTAATAAGTTATAAGTTCATATTGTTGATATAAAGCTTTTGTCACTTGTAGACTTAAGCAAAACGTAAACTCAAGCAAGAATACGGTTACTGCTCAATCTATATGACATAATACTACAAGTGCATGATCAAACACAGGAGGTTTACAGTTATTATCTGTGCCACGCGTGTTATGGAGTTTAGCTGTGAGAGGTTGGGCGTCGGTGGCCAATGATTTTTTTGTAGCAATACTGTTAATAATCGTGAAAATGTTCCGTTTTTTTGATTGCGAGCGTTGTCAGAAAACTGGATGAGCGAGAACGGGCCGGACGATTCTGGCGTAGAACTCCAGCAGTAGATGTGACGAAACGCAAAGTCCTTTTTACTTTTTGAATTTCCTGTGTAAATTTATTGTCAAAGTGAGTCCAAGATATTTACAGCGTCAATTTCCGATTGACGGTTGGACAAAATGCAGTCATTTCTTGAGCTGAAGGCGGTTCTCTTCACGCCATTTGGTGAAGTGAAGTATGGAGTCTTGATATGTCCAAATGATGAAAGCAGTCCTGACATGGCGGCGTCATCGGCATATTTAACGTACATGAAAGTATGTACAGAAACGGACTGAAGACACAGCCTTGTGGTACGCCGGTGTTGTTGGTGCTAAGTGGAGCGGCGGTTGCCATGTTGATTATTGACTGCCTGTTGCCTATCGGAGAGGAAGTAGCGTGTTCAGTGAGTGAGTGAATGGAATAAGGAGCCGCTTTAGTTTCAGTCTGTCTCGTTGTATCGTGTTGAACGGAGAGCGAAAATCTGATGACGAAAAGAATCCTGGATGTAAGATTCTGTCTTTCATTCTTCTGGCACGTCGCAGGGTTCTTTCTGCACGGCGTGGGAGTGTGGTGCCCTTCTGTCGCGGGACACGGGCGACCACAGCACCACATGTGGTCACTCCGGACTCTCTCACGGTCCAATGACAGGTCTGACTCCAAACCTGAGATCTGCACCAGGACCACTGTGACTGCACACTCACCAAAACACTGACGCAAACAAGCAGCTACAGCACAGCGTGGTGGCTTAGGGGTTTGGTAACGGCACGTAGGGTGTACTGCCGGTCTGAACATTGTGGGTTTCGAAACTCACTTTTGATTCGTTTTATGTCGCTTTGCAATCTTTATCTAGTCTTGCAGGGACAATTGACTTTTTGCTCCTGTCACCAGACGTTGTAAAAAATATATATTCCCGATTGTTTGTTTTTTCCCTCGTAGTGATCAATCTCAGGGCTCAAAGCAAGAGGACCTCATAAACAGGATGGATAAAACAGGCATAAATGAAGCTACCTTATTTTTCGGACTATAAGTCGCACTGGAGTATAAGTCGCATTTTGGGGGGAAATGTATTTGATAAAATCCAAGACAAGACATTCATCTTGAACTACAATTTAAAATAATAGGTGTACGTATGCTAACGCTAACACCTTCAGCTACATGACGTATGCTAACGCTAACACCTTCAGCTACATGACGTATGCTAATGCTAACACCTTCAGCTACATGACGTATGCTAACGCTAACACCTTCAGCTACATGACGTATGCTAACGCTAACACCTTCAGCTACATGACGTATGCTAACGCTAACACCTTCAGCTACATGACGTATGCTAATGCTAACACCTTCAGCTACATGACGTATGCTAACGCTAACACCTTCAGCTACATGACGTATGCTAACGCTAACACCTTCAGCAACATGACGTATGCTAACGCTAACACCTTCAGCTACATGACGTATGCTAACGCTAACACCTTCAGCTACATGACGTATGCTAACGCTAACACCTTCAGCTACATTACGTGTGCTAACGCTAACACCTTCAGCTACATGACGTATGCTAACGATAACACCTTCAGCTACATTACGTATGCTAACGATAACACCTTCAGCTACATGACGTATGCTAACGCTAACACCTTCAGCTACATGAGGCACAAACAGAACTGTGGTAAGTGTCTGGTATGTTAACGTAACATATGAACAGTTATTCAGATAACTATAGCATAAAGAACATGCTAACATGCTAACATGCTAAAAAGTTTAGCAAAGCATCAGTTTTACCCCAAATCACTAAATCCACTGAATTCTTCTTCCTCTGTGTCACTTCTAAACAACTCCACAAAGTCCAGAGGAAGAGGAAGTGCAGATACTTTTTCTGCATCGCTTAGAGCCTAGAGCGCCCTCTTGTGGCTGTCAGTGTGAAAATAACAAATAATATCACATATAAGTCGCTCAGGAGTATAAGTCGCATCCCGGCCAAAACTATGAAAAAACATATAGTCCGGAAAATACAGTAAATACAATGTTGTGTATGTTTGTGATGATGGAACATGGTCAAAAGCTCAAAAAGTACATTTTACTTAAAGGTGCTGTACTTCATTTTAAAACAGCTCATAAAAACAGCTCATTGTAAACTGTTTGCAGGAGTCCAAAAGGCATTCCTCACTTTCTTACAAGTCTCTTAATTATTCACCACAAGGAGTTTAACTAGTGGCTTTTGTCATCTACGTAAAGCTAAGAAACATTAGCATGCTAACAGCACACTTCCTGCTTTGTAGAGAATAAAAAACTATATCTCTGTACCTTTATTTGACTGCATGGAGGGGATTTAGCCTCTGTAATATGTATCGTACAAAATTAAGTATCCCTTCTTCATCGAATACTCCACGTAAGTTATAAGTACAAAAATGTCAAACTTCTACCTTAACAATGCCATTATAAGTCCATTTGCAACTATCCACCGCAAAAGTCACACAGTGCACCTTGAAAAGTACTATCACTAATTCGCTCATTGTTTCTACCTCTTTCACTTGCTCTTTTCTCCTTCCCCTCCTGTTCCACTTCTTTCCCACACTGGCCCGTCTGCGTCCCACTGTACGGCGTCATGCTAGGTCACCGCACACTTACCCGGCGTCAGCGCTGCATTTAGTGACAACACAAACAAAACAGAAAAAGAAAAACGTCTGAAATACAGGCTGGACGTTCTGCCGTTTCCACATCAGCAGAGCTCTGTGTTTAGATGTGCTGTAGGTTAAGGAAAACCAGGAAAGCCCCAAAAGATAAATAGTCGGATCTGTAGCAGGAGCGCTGGAGCCGCGGCGCTGCAAATAGCACGGGTACTTTTGTCACAGGGGTAAAAATAGGTTAAGGAGACCGCAAAATCACAGAAACGGCCCCACTGTCTAACTGCTGTCTCTCATTGGACGCATTTGTCTCCAGTGAAATTCAAGTTTTTCCCATGTTGTCTCGCTGAAATGATCCAGAAAGTCAAAACACAAAGCAGTTGATGGCTGTGATTTTGTAAATGGATGTACGGCGGTAGATTTTGTTCGATGTTCTCGCAACTCAATCTCTTTCTTGTACAGAATTACTGGTATTTTCTGTCTTTGTTTTCTCATTCACACAACTATTATTCTTTATAGCGTTTGTATACTGTAGTTTGGAGAAGGAAAACGTATTTGGGGAAACTACAATGTATGTTAGCGTGTCTGGACGTAACATTGATTAGCCATTTTTAAGCTAACTTAATTTGAAAGACAAAACATAAAATAATAACCATTTCTACAGTTAAATAATGCAAGAAACCTAGTATTTTCAAATGACGGACACAAAGAGCGGTGTCGACATTAAGCTTTTGTTTCTTGTACTCGCAGTGGGAATTACCTTTACGATAATTTTAGACAAAAGCTTGCGCTGGAGATGTCGGGCGGATGAATCGGGTTACTATTAAAAGTAAACTCAGCGCGGAGGAGGTCAAAGGGCACCGGGCTTTTCCTGTTAGTCGTGGAAATAAATCATTTGGCAGAGAGATCCCAACAGCAGGACAATCGGACTTCCTCTACGGAGGCCGAGGCAGAACGAGGAAGAATAATAACATTGTCTTCTGTTTCATGTTCAACGCAGCACCCGGCGATCCTTCTCCGGGTTTCGGGCTTGTGTTGTGGTCAGGAGTAGCTAACGGGAGGATGAGTCGACAAAATTGTCTTACGTTGCAGTTTTGATGTACTTTGAGACACTGGTTCCCAACTTTTTGTTTCTCTCAGTTTCCCCTATTTTACACAGGCATACGTTGGCAACCCAAACATCTTCCTCAACCTAAGAAACGACTGTCTTATGCTGATGTTTTAGAGCAATGAATGAAATTACATCTCTTCATTCAAATTCAAACCATTTACCGTATTTTCCGGACAATAAGTCTCACCTTCTTTCATAGCTTTGGCCGGGGTGCGACTTATACTTATATTTATACTTATATACTTCTACTGCGGATCGACTTATATGTGATATAATTTGTTATTTTCACACTTGCAATCACATTTCATACGCCAGTGTGACTTATATATGTTTTTTTCTTCTCTATTATGCATTTTTTGGCTGGTGCGACTTATAATCCGGAAAATACGGTAATTTAGACATTTTCCACACATTTGGCTAAGGTTGGGGAATGACTGCTTTAAGAAACGCCACATAAATAATGGGACTAAACCCGGGACTGACACGGATGAAGTCGGGTTCAAGCCAGGACTAAAACCAGATCATTCCGAAAGCCTACGTCGGACTGCGTTCCGTTTGTCCTCGGCGGTCGGAACTTGGACTTCGCAGAGACGTTTTCTCCGAGTTTCTGTGTTCCATTTGTCGAATCAGAAAGACAATGGACAGTGAATTACGGTGAATGTACATCGACGACTCAAAACAAGTAATTCAAACCAGGAAAGTGCTCCAAACGGCCAAGAATACGGATCCAATCAAGTTACTTTATCAACCGGGACAATGTTATTACAGTTAGAGTTTATAAAGCATTACCTGAGCGTGAACTCTTGCTTTTGTTGACATTAGCGCTATGTTGGCGTTAGCGACATTACACACACACAGAGCTTTTAAAACGGGACAGGTTCACAGACAGCGGAGAGAAAGCAGGAAGACTCTAAAGGTAAAATAGTACAAGAATTATCAATATTTTACCTGATGTTGAACTTTATTTAAATGCAATCATGTTTTATTGTCTAACTCGGCTAAACTTGGGGCTCTGAAATATTGCCCAAGTTTTTAATCCCCAGAAAGAAAGAAAAAATCGGATGTGTAGCTGAGGTCATTGACGCATCATAACTGCGTAGCATACATAGCATAAAGGCAAAAAAATACATAATGTGCAGTGTTATTTCATTTAAAGTGTCAAAAGTGTTGTGTGGCTCCCAGTGTTCCCTTTACCAGGTCCAAAAGGCTCTTTGTGTGGTAAAGGTTGCTGAGCCCTGACATAGAGCATCTTACGGGGGGTTTCTCTGTGTCGATAATCACCACTTACAACTCTTGTCCAAGTCACCGCTACTTCCGGTTTCCTGTCTTGGCAGGAAGTAGATCGGTGCTCACTTCCTGTATGAGGAATTACAGGTCGACAAAGAGCAAGATTACTCATGGACATGGACATATTATGAGCATTTTGAACTCATATTTTACACCACAAAAAAACACTCTGAAGTCGCACTATCCTCAGCATGAGATGCCAAACTAAACGCAAAGAGTGCGTTTAGTTTGGCATCTCATGTTTTAGAACAACAAAAAAAGGTTTAAACCACATGTTATGAATCTATGCTGTTTACCTCGGGACTACCTGAGTTCTGAGCCATCTACTGGCTGCAGAGGGAATTACAGACAGTTAAAACTGGCCTCTCATTCCCTGGTCTCAGAATGCAGTTGTACTGATCGTGATTAGACAGGAGAAATTCACAGAATGATTTATGGACTTAATAAACAGGAGAGAATATTCTCAGAGCCAGGTCCCAGATCGAAAAAACTTCAGTTATCGAGGAGATTCAGTGTTTTTGGCGCTCGGAGGGGAGAAGATTTTGTTACCAGGATTCCTCAAACTAGCGTGAATGAAGCTAAATTCTACTCCAGGTGTGTTTTTGAAGAGGGAACAATGTTAGAATATGGTTAAAAGCTCACAAACTTCAATTTAGCTAATATGTGTTCTTTAAGGTTCCAGCCAAAGGTGGAGCAACGGATTTGCTTTCGTTTGTTTCTAATTAGTAAAATATAAATGTTTTAAAAATTAACAAACATTATAATGATCTGCATATTTATTCAACATGCTTGTTTGAGTGTACAAATTTGAACGGTTGAATGATCCATATATTAATATTACAATATTAGCCAAAGCACATCGTGTATTTTACTATTATCCCTTCGAAATATCATAGAAGGTACATTTTTTTCTTAACTTAGAAAGTATATTCACGAAAAATGAACTGATCAGTCATATTCAGCTCTGCTTCACAGTGAAATACCAATGAATAATCAACATAAAAACCCATTGTGTTTTTATTTTACTTTTTTAAATGTGTCTTAACATCATAAAGCACTTTGAATTGTGCTTTGTACGAATTGTGCTCTATAAATACATTGATCCATTGATTGATAACATTTTTTGCTGCGTCACCAAAATGTCACGTTTTGAGTAGATATTTTAGGTGCACTTTTGATTTTAAATTCCCCAAAAATCACTTCTTTTTATCTTCCATTTGCAGCGGACACAAGGTTTAAATCACTAACACACCAGAAGCCAAGGATGGACTGTAAAGAGACGAAAAATGACGCATAAACTACCGACCTTTTGTTTGTTTGTGTGTTTCCCCACCATCCTCGCCCCGTGGACGTATGACTCCACATTGTTCCTCCCAGTCTCTTGACCAGAACATTACCCCACTTTCCGACATCTAAAAAGCCTCGATTCTCCGTCAGATCAAAAATCCTCATCAAACTCGGGACTATTAGACCAGGCCTGTGTGTGATTTAGACTGCGGTTTGTGTTTTTGCTTTGAGCATCTATACGATTTCTGGGCAAACAAAGCAGATGCCGAAACCAGATCAAAACACTGGAACATCCACAGAGGGACACAAATCACTCCCCCCAAAGCGGCCCTGAGCAGCTGGTGAAAGGCGTTTTATTAGCCCACCACATACGCTGACGGGGTATGAGAACAACATGGACGATTACCGAGCGAGTATCAGGCCACTCGGATCCGCTGAGCTTGATCAAACGCACGTTGACTCTCGGAACACGCCGACGTGAGCTCGTTGATCAGTTTAACGTGGGAGTTCTTATAGCTGATGTCATTAGTCATCAGATCGAAATCATTTGTGTGAATTCAACGTATTCTCAAGCGTTTGCCGCAGATGAAAGGTGAAATTTGTTCTTTCTTATCTATCAATTAACTTTAATTGTTAGGGTCAAGGTTTTGTTAAAACCTCTGCATTTGACCCATCCTTTAACCTCGCTGCCGTCTCCAGATCACGAGCCAGGTCTGCGAGCGTCCGACAACCACGCGAAACACCAGAGCCTTGTGAGTGTAACTGACATCGCGATTAGAACCAGAATCAGCTTCAATACTAACGACCGCACAACAATAATGAACAAAAACTAACGTTGTTTTGGGCAATAATGCACCAAAAACATAATGGAACCCAACAGATCGCCAATGACATTTTTGTAGTAACTTTTGACAGTAATTACTCATTGCCAAATATAATCACTGATCATGGACTTTGGTTATACTCCAAACAAACTCTTTTACGTGTTAATTGCTCTGTGTACTGAACTCAAATCCCCCTGGTGGTGGATCCCCCTGGTGGTGGATCCCCCTGGTGGTGGATCCCCCTGGTGGTGGATCCCCCTGGTTGTGGATCCCCTTGATGGTGGATCCCCCTGGTGGTTGATCCCCCTGGTGGTTGATCCCCTGATGGTGGATCCCCCTGGTGGTGGATCCCCTTGATGGTGGATCCCCCTGGTGGTTGATCCCCCTGGTGGTTGATCCCCCTGATGGTGGATCCCCTGATGGTGGATCCCCCTGGTGGTGGATCCCCCTGATGGTGGATCCCCCTGGTGGTGGATCCCCCTGGTGGTGGATCCCCTGATGGTGGATCCCCTGGTGGTGGATCCCCCTGGTGGTTTGGTTTGTGTTGCACTATTTTGTTTGTGTTTTTGGTGTTTTATTATCAGGTTACTAAGTTACAAATAGGACCATTTGTTTCTAGCCCACACTGCAAAGCCACAGCCCCAAAGATCTTATTGACTTTGCGTGTTTGTATTTCCAATTAACTTTTAACTGAACTAGTGTTGAAACAGACAGTTCCATGTATTGACAAAATGTGTATTATTCAGTTAAAAGTGTACTTGATAATCCTAGGTTAAGATCAATTAGTGTTGAAATAGACTTATTGATCTTAACCTAGTCTTATCACGTACACAATACATGGAACCGTCTCACATCCTGCAGGCGCCCCTTTAATGCACAGCCCCTTTAATGCACAGCCCCTTTAACGCACACAAACTCCCGTCGTCTGACACTCGGAGCTTGTTGCCAAACAGAAAAACACGTGCTGATGCGAAGCACACGTTCACGCCCAGCCTCCTGTAATGACACGCAGCTGGACGCAACAGCACGACTCGCAACCAGCCCCGACCCAGTGTCATGTTTACCATTGTGAACGGCACAAAACCCCCAAACCTCCATCTGAGGACTAAGTCGCCCGCTCGGCTCTGACCGGACGCAGAAAGCGCGGCGTGGAGGGGGACGTCCTGACCACGTGCGGCCCATAAAACGGCGCTGCTCCTTGGGCTGGAGACCCCTCTGTCTTCTCCTGAAAACACATGAGAGTTTTCTGAGTCTGGTTTTAGTCACTGCTGGGGCTTATTAAATATCAATATACTTCACTTACAGTTTTTTAACAGAACCTTCCAGTGTTTGTAAATAGAACGGCTGTATTTTAGAGGCTGGTACTGTTCCAAAAATGAGTTTCAATGGGAGAGTCTTCGTTACCTGCCAAACATTGCAACATTATTGTGTAATAGGGAAGTTCATAGCAATCAGTGTTTTAAATGCAACGACTGTGTCATTAAAGTGTCTTAAATCCACTGTTTTCCCAGATCTAATTGCACATTGAACAAACCTTTTGGACGTGACATATGTGACTCGCCACGGCAATTGTCGGACCATGTCGGCCTCGGTGAAACTGAGAAAAACAGCATTTTACTTTTTTTTCCCCAAATTTGTGATTTTCGTTTTTTTGCATTATGTGAAAGTTGAAGTTATGGACCAGCCATTCGATGTATCAGATAACAGTATTTGCAGCATTAAAAGCATAAATAAAGTCGTTTAAAGTGTGGTGTTTTCGGGCGCTCTCTGGACGTGCAGAGTGGGTGTGACCGCATTTCCATATGAACAGCTGAGCTATTGCAGTCAGCCAATGGGCTGAGCCGCCAGCCGCATGGCTACTTGATAAGCAGCAACACAGGGACACGCAACACACGCTGTGTAAAGTCAGTTGAAAAATGGATCCTTCTGCTATCGCTTCGGAGCTTAACAGAGGTTGTTACAGCTCCACGCTTTTGGATTATTTCTGCAAAAAGTCCGCTTATCCAGATGACTATCTAAGTTCTGAATCTGAAGATGAGGTCACAGATGAAGAGTGCGATTTCATCCAGCTGGAAAATATCCCTAGTCTACGGCTGACCTTAGATGAGGAGGAAGATGGGTTTTGGACAGAGGAAGGAGCGCCCGGTCACGCCGAAGAGCTGGAGCGTGAAATAACAGACGCTATAGCCACGGTTACTTTTGCAGGAGAGAACAAAGAGTTGGAAAAGATCCGTAACTTTGACTGCAAATGTTACTCAAGAAGAAAAGAAAATTCTCTACTCTCAAGCAAATCGTGTAGCGGGAAACTCACTCCAGAACTCATGTACAAGCTACGGAGCGACTCATTAGCAGCAGAAAGAGAGTGGCAGGATATGAGGATTATCGGACATATGGAAGCAAACAGACGTTCTGTCGTCACTTCTGAGCTGACGACGTCCACGAAAAAGCCCCAGAAGAAGCGCAAGTTTGCCCGGACAAGCTTTTTCATAGGAGGCACGGAAGTCTGCAGAAGTACTTTCCTGTTCCTCATGGCGTAAGTAATGATTAATATTAAATACGCCTGTTTTAGTGTGCTGTTGTGGTCGTGTTTGTGTTGTGAGTGCCTGTTTTGTTGAGCCATCACAAGCTAGCTAGCCACGTAGCGCCGCTAGCCCCGGCCGTGTCCCGCTCCTCCGCGTTTTAAGTCTTAAATACGACGTAAACGTCAGAATGTGAATAATGCAGAATAAATGGCATCACAAACACGCTTGAAAGTTATGTTTTGGTGTGCTGTTGTGGTCGTGTTTGTGTTGTGAGTGCCTGTTTTGGTCTAAACCTGGTGAGCCATGATATCACAAGCTAGCTAGCCACGTGAAGCGTGTTATTCCCATATTACTGTCAACCCTAATCCTTTTTTTCCCCCTTTTCAGAATTGGCAAAGACACCCTGACTGACATAATTAAACACTATGATGAAAATGGAGCAACACCACGGTTGAGGAAGAAGCGCGCACAGCCACTGCCACGTTCACGCAGGTTCATCAGCCATGAAGTCATCCACACCGTTGTAGAGTTTATCAAAAACTTTGCAGAAGTCCATTCCAAAATGCTACCTGGTCGACATCCTGGCCATAAGGACTGGCATGTGAAGTTGCTCCCAACCCATGTGACTAAGGCCTCAGTTTGGCGTCTCTACGTGAAGTCTGCTAAGGAGCGTGGTAAGTGTAAAACATTATTTTGGTGATTTTCATGTTTTAATGATTAGAGTATAATTAACCATAAGCAACATCTGTTTTTTAGGTGAGCCTGCAGTTTGTAAATCAAGCTTCAGATCACTGTGGAAACAGCTTCTCCCACACATCAGAAGCTGCAGGCCACGCACAGATCTCTGTTGGCAGTGTCAGAGCAACAACGAGCAGCTGATACGAAGTGCAAATGTCCCAGATGAAAGAAAATCTGAAGTTGTCCAGAAGCAAGTGCATCATCTTGCCCTTGTGCAAAGTGAGAGGACTTTTTACAACACTTTGATTGCTGCCTGCAGACTGAGCACAGAATCTAATGTGCTGTCTTTCGGACCCTCACCGCCAGCAAGCAAAGACATCAGGATGCATTACAGCTTCGACTTTGCACAGCAGGTACTACTAATAGTGCAAATGCAGAATAGCAATTATAGAGACATATACGTCTTAATCAAATGTCATATGTATTAATCTAATCTCCTTTCTCTCTCTCTGTCTACTACAGGTACACTTTGGAAGACATCGCTGAGGTTAGTTTATGTTATTTGACTGCTGTAATGTGTAAACATTAGCCTGGCAAAACTTCAGTGCAGATATTTTTCTTCTGTTCTAATTTTTTTTTACATTGTCGCCCTTGTCATCAGGAAAGTGGAAAACAGCTCTCCTGAGAGTCACCTCAATATCCCACAGCTTGTTGGAACGGCGGATGGCAAAGTGTTTGTCAAGAACTTCGACTGGCAGAAGCATCTGAGTCCCTTCTTCAGACGGCTTCCAAAGATCAAGAGTTATCAGCACTTCAGGTATTTATTCATTCATTCCATTCATTTTCTACCGCTTGTTCCCTTTCGGGGTCGCGGGTGACTGGAGCCTATCCCAGTGACTTCGGGCCTTAGGCGGGGTACACCCTGGACAGTGGCCAACTTGTCGCAGGGCTAACACAGAGACATAGACGTTACAGACAGTTCACTCTCACATTCATTAGGGCGAATTTAGAGTCACCAATTTTGCCTAACACATGCATGTCTTTGGATGGTGGGAGAAGCCGGAGAACCCGAAGAGAACCCACGGTAACACGGGGAGAACATGCAGACTCCACCCAGAGAGATCATGTGATGTTGGTCTGGTCCGGGAATCGAACCCGTGATCTCCTTCTTGGGAGGCAAGAGCACTAACCGCCTTTGCCACCGTGCACCCTCAGGTATTTATATTGAAACAAAAAAAATGAGTTAATGAGTGTTTCATGTGAAATAGTTTGCCATTTCTTAAATGTCCTGTTATTTACTGACAGCTTTGATGCCAAGAGACCAGGTGTGGTGCTTGCGAAAAGTCACTGTGAAGCAGAACCTGTGGAATTTCAGCTACTACGCACTACAGCTGTTCTGCCTCCGGTTGACAATCTCCATGTCCTGGTCCCACCTGGACTGAACATTGACAGGCAGACCTACCTGCATGAAAAAATCAGGCCTTTCTGTGCTGACGAGGCAAAAGACATCACATGCCCAGCGCCGAGAGTCACAGCACAGAAGACGAATGTGCAAAAGAGGCTGCGGACGTAATTGGACTCTGATGTTGTACCTATGATGTCTATTATCTCATATGTTGCAGTTCGTATACCTGGCCCTGGCATCTGTTTATAAGAGTTCTTCTATTGAGGGTGTTTTTTAAACTTCCTATAAATTATCTGTCCTTTCCCTCTGTATCTACTGCGTTGTAACATTAAAGGCTATCTTATCTTATCTTTTGTTGTTTGTGTTGAATCACCTGTGAATTATGTTTATCGACAAATGCAATGAACCCTATTCTCATTCTGATTCTTTGATTCTATTCAGGGCCTTTTGTAATCAAAGTATTTCCATTTTAATATAGTAACTTCTAATTCTGATTCAAGTCCAGTTACCATCAATAACACTCCTCTTGAGTCTTGAGTGACAGCTGTAGGGGGAGGTGCTGTCAGTGTGACAGGGGGAGGGCTTATCTCAATGAGATGCAAATGAGCCCCGCCCCCTGTGACTCTGGGCTCACTCAGGTGAGAAACTTTGGAAGCCGTTTTCTCAGTGAATGGGTTTGAGAGTTGTTTACATTCAAATGACCACAACTTACTCAAATATGATCAGATCTACATGAGTGAGACATCATTGGAAAGCTTTGAATTCACACTTTCAGAATCTGTGAATAACTCAAAATGTCTCCGGGTAGACGTGTAACTGGATTGGCCACGGTCAGTCACATATTTGCTTTGAATTGGGTCCAATAAAAACATCCATTTTTTGCCACATCTTCAGTATAATTTTGCATTGGCTCTGAGTCAGTTGCGTGGTTATTTTGGAGCGTCCTGAGCAGAAACATTTTGCAGGTCACCAAATCTGGGCTTCAAGGAAAAAATAGATGTATTAAGTCACATTTCTCCAATTAAACTTTGCGTTGAGATGCAATTAAACAGTTTGAGTTTCACACGCGATCATTTAACATCAAATATCGTGGAAAAAGAGCCAAAGGTCGAACACAGACAAATATTTAACTATGCATTGTTTGTATTGTTATTGACCTTTTAATCATGCTCTTGAGTACCTCTGCTGTGGCGTTCCCCCCGTCAGGATTTGGTGTTAGCACAACATCTACTGGCAGCAGAGGGAATTACCATTTGGAAATACACAAAAGCTTTGGAATGGAGTATTTTGTGAGGCTCAGACAGGAGAGGACTTCATCAAACGCCCAACACATTTGCGCTAATGGAGCTCAATACAACTCCAGGCGTGTTTGGGTCAAGAGAGAGTTAAACAAACGTTATAACATGTTTAAAAGCGCAAAAAAGGAAATGGAAAATGGAGAAAAAAAACATATACATTTATAATACCATTTTTATTTCGAGTCAACGTGCATTTTTTACTTTGAAGTTTGTGCAAAGTGGACGTTTCTCGCTCCAAGCCTGACCCCGTCCCGAGCTCCGCCCTGTGGTCAGATCAGGTCAACACTCGTCTGCGTCGTGTAAATATGTGGCAATGACAAATTAATGGAAGGAATTTCAAACCGCCAACGTTCAACATTTTCTCTTTCACCCTCTTCCCTTCCTTCCCTCGCTCCTCGCTCCCCTTCCTTCCCTCGCTCCTCGCTCCCCTTCCTTCCCTCGCTCCCCTTCCTTCCCTCGCTCCTTGCTCCGCTTCCTTCCCTCGCTCCTCGCTCCCCTTCCTTCCCTCGCTCCTCGCTCCCCTTCCTTCCCTCGCTCTCCTTCCTTCCCTCGCTCCTCGCTCCCCTTCCTTCCTTCGCTCCCCTTCCTTCCCTCGCTCCTCGCTCCCCTTCCTTCCCTTGCTCCTCGCTCCCCTTCCTCTCTCTATTACGGCGTGTTTCCACTGGTTCAGTTTGCTCCCAAAGCGTCTCCACTCTCAGCGTCCCAAACATTCACCATCCTTCCCTCGCTCCCCTTCCTTCCCTCGCTCCTCGCTCCCCTTCCCTCGCTCCTCGCTCCCCTTCCTTACCTCGCTCCCCTTCCTTCCTTCGCTCCCCTTCCTTCCCTCGCTCCTCGCTCCTTTTCCTTCCCTCGCTCCTCGCTCCCCTTCCTTCCCTCGCTCCTCGCTCCCCTTCCTTCCCTCGCTCCTCGCTCCCCTTCCTTCCTTCCCTCGCTCCTCGCTCCCTTTCCTTCCCTCGCTCCTCGCTCCCCTTCCTTCCCTCGCTCCTCGCTCCCCTTCCCTCGCTCCCCTTCCTTCCCTCGCTCCTCGCTCCCCTTCCCTCGCTCCTCGCTCCCCTTCCTTCCCTCGCTCTCCTTCCTTCCCTCGCTCCTCGCTCCCCTTCCTTCCTTCGCTCCCCTTCCTTCCCTCGATCCCCTTCCTTCCCTCGCTCCTCGCTCCCCTTCCTTCCCTCGCTCCTCGCTCCCCTTCCTTCCCTCGCTCCCCTTCCTTCCCTCGCTCCTCGCTCCCTTTCCTTCCCTCGCTCCTCGCTCCCCTTCCTTCCCTCGCTCCTCGCTCCCCTTCCTTCCCTCGCTCCTCGCTCCCCTTCCTTCCCTCGCTCCCCTTCCCTCGCTCCTCGCTCCCCTTCCCTCGCTCCTCGCTCCCCTTCCTTCCCTCGATCTCCTTCCTTCCCTCGTTCCCCTTCCTTCCCTCGCTCCCTTTCCTTCCCTCGCTCCTCGCTCCCCTTCCTTCCCTCGCTCCTCGCTCCCCTTCCTTCCCTCGCTCCTCTTCCTTCCCTCGCTCCTCGCTCCCCTTCCCTCGCTCCCCTTCCTTCCCTCGCTCCTCGCTCCCCTTCCCTCGCTCCCCTTCCTTCCCTCGCTCTCCTTCCTTCCCTCGCTCCTCGCTCCCCTTTCTTCCCTCGCTCCTCGCTCCCCTTCCTTCCCTCGCTCCCCTTCCTTCCCTCGCTCCTCGCTCCCCTTCCTTCCCTCGCTCCTCGCTCCCCTTCCTCTCTCTCTTACGGCGTGTTTCCACTGGTTCAGTTTGCTCCCAAAGCGTCTCCACTCTCAGCGTCCCAAATATTCACCAAAACGAGTTTAAAATCACTTTTCACAACTCTCTCTCTCTCAGTTCTGCAGCGACGACACATATTGGATAACACACTTACACTTCCTGCTTCTCTGAGAGTAAAACCGCTCTACAATTCGATGCAGAGAAAGCACAACGGTCTCATTTTTACCCGAATAGATGCTTTCACGATACATCTGTACTGTGGCAAAACGGATTTGACTTTATGACATGCTTTATATGAACCATAAAAGCTGTTAAAGGGGTTCGAAGTGGACCAGGCACGAGCTTCTAAAGGGGTCCAGACACCGGCGTGGATCGGTCAACGTGGCTGGATAAAGCAATGCATTTTGAGTAGTGGGCGACTTCCACCTCTCGGCCCGGACCATTACAAGATTTCGGTCGGTAAAAGTATCTACAGTGCTCAATTCTTTTCAGTTTTTTCTTTTACCATTTTTAAAATCTTTATTACATTTCTGACATCACGGTGAACGGCGTACAGGAATCTGCTGTCCAGAGCTAGCTCCACAACCAGGAAGTAATGCGGAAGAAGGAGATTTTTTTAGAAACATGCACCAATGAACACGCGCCATTGACTTGACCGGACCGCCATCTTGTCCCCCCAGGGCTTGGACACGGGGTCTCTTTAGTTGAGGAGGAGCTAATTAGCAGTGCGAGATGATTGGATAAGAGAGAACGCAGACTCCAGTGGTTTTAACGTATATTCTTTGATCGTGTCAGTTTGAAATCTGTCTGAAGTGCTATAAAGATATTGCCATTTATCGTTCACCAACAGACTTAGCGAAACAAAGCTAGTGTACGTTAGCATCAGCTGTTTCCTGGTCGCCAACGAGAGCACAAGTGTGTGTTCGCCCAAATATAACAAATGTATTCTTGAGTAAATCTAAACCATACCTGGATTGTATTTTTTCTTCATTAGGCCAAGCTCAGCAATTCATACAAAGATATTCAAGTAGCTCCAAGTTTTGAGACGTGGCTAAAGCTACAATAAAAGCTTTTTCTGCTTCGCTGCACTTTACACCTCATTTAACGTCTCTTTGTGAAACACATTGGGTTGAACAGCGTTAGATGCATCGTGCACTGGAAATATAAGCCTAATATATGATTTTAAAGAGTGCCGAGCGTTGATACATGGACACAGGGGAATGTGGGGGATCAGGGCCAGTCGAAACGTGGCTTTTCTCCCTCTTTCTTTCTTTCTCTCTCTTTCTTTCTCTCTCTTTCTTTCTCTCTCTCTCTCTCTCTCTCTCTCTCTCTCTCTCTCTCTCTCTCCCCCTGCATCTTCTGAATCCGTGCATTTCCAGCGTGTACACGAGGGGAACCCAGCCTTGTGTTATCTTTTCCACTCCGGGCGACACGCGGCGCAGCGAGGTGTTCCCACAAAAACACACTCTTCCGCCCCTGATCCACACACACACACACACACAGACACACACACACAGACACACACACAGACACACACACACACACAGACACACACACACACACATACACACACAGACACACACAGACACACACACACACACACACACAGACACACACACACACACACAGACACACACACAGACACACACACACACACAGACACACAGACACACACAGACACACACACACACACACACACACACACACAGACACACACACACACACACACAGACACACACACACAGACACACACACACACACACACACAGACACACACACACACACACACACAGACACACACACACACACACACACCCTTTCCTACATCCTACATTCCGCTCGGCCACAGAGCGATGAGCGGGACCACAGCCCCGTACGGGAAAACAAACACCGCGATCCGTGCGATGGTTGTGGAAGCACGAGCGAAATCCAGCGAAAAGAGAGAAGGGGATTTGGTAGAAGTCTTGACAGAAAAGAGAGGGATTAGAAAGAGGGGAGCGGCGGAAAG
This sequence comes from Eucyclogobius newberryi, assembly GCF_026437365.1. Classification (NCBI taxonomy): domain Eukaryota; kingdom Metazoa; phylum Chordata; class Actinopteri; order Gobiiformes; family Gobiidae; genus Eucyclogobius; species Eucyclogobius newberryi. The sequence goes on from NW_027315801.1 coordinate 1,774,436, forward strand.
TGAGGTGAGGTGAGGTAAAGCGTGTGGGAAAGTGGAAGTGGAAGTGGGATGTCGAAGGCCTCACAGGAAAAAGAAGAAGACGTCACAGCGTACAGCGGGAAGCGGAGTGATATGCAGTGTTCTGGACACGGCTAACACTATTATTCTATTTAAAGGGCACATATGCTTTCTTGTTTCCCTTTTTTAACCATGCTATATCATCGTTTCCTGATCCAAAACATGCCCGGAGTTGTACTTGTGCTTCATTTGCGCTCGTTTCATCTTTCCTCAGATTGTGACGTCAAAGGGAGAAATCTGGAGGTTTTAAGACAAGATAAGTAAATAATCACAGGCCTCGTTCTTGATCTTTCTGCGGTCACTTTGCCTTCACCACAACTGTGTGCGCTCATTAGCATGGGCCACGGTGCTTTAAGTGCGTTATTGTGATACGTGTGGTAAAATTGTCATTAGCATACTTTTAGTGGCAGTTTATGATGAAATGTTGAAAATTATAGGCAGTAGCAACAGTTTAAACATTACCAAAATAAAATGTATGAGGTAATGCAGGAATTATTAGTAATATATGTTTTCAATACATAGGTTTATTGTTCTAAAACATGAAATACCTGAGCAAAGAGACGCAAAGGATGTCTTAATTCATATTTAGGAACATACACGGTCCAGGGGTAACCTGTTAGGAGCAGTGGGCAGTGAGCAGATGGCCCTGGTCAGGAGTAGGCTACAGGTGGAGGATTACCGGTAGTAGGACTGTAGTGGGAGCATGTAAACTCCACACGGAAAGGTCTCACGCAGTCCAGGAATCGAACCGGAAACATCTTGGTGTGAGTGGAGAGTCGAGAGACACTTGTTTTACCAAACCAAGGACAGAATGTGCTGGAAATCTTCACATTGTACCGCAAGATGAAGTCCCACAATAGTTGAGTTGTCACACGGGAATCACGTACCACTCCTGCATCTGCGTCTGTGCTCGAGCCACTGGGTGACCGGGCCAATCACAGCGCAGCATTCAGGTTTGGGCGGTAACTGAAGGTGAAGCGTCCAAAACAACCAAAGCAACGAAAACAGGTGCAAACGGGCCAATTACAGCAGAAATACAGATTATTTTCATGTTGAACAATGTGCAGAGGGAAGTCATCTTTAGTGCATTTGTCAACAAGAGAGATTTTTGTGCTTTTTTATTTAATTTAAATGCTTTTCTTCTGCTGTTGACACTTCGCCTTTGTCAGAACGTTCGGCCTTTTCACGCATTTCCGGTGCAAAATGGTGCAAATCGTTTCTACGGCAACCGGCATGACTTTATTTGCACGCTTCTCGTTCTCAGCCCTCAATATGCAGCGTAAACATGAGCTCCAAATGTCTCTGCGACACTTCTGGGAAATCCCCGTGTTTTTTAAATGCATCCTCAGATACCCTCATGTCCGTGCTCTTACTCTTCTACTCTGATAATTATTACCAAAAGTACAGCGTTGTTGCACCATTCCCCAAAAAAAGCGCTTGTTTCTCTCCGATGCTCTTGATGTGTCACAGCCAATTAAAACGGAAAAAGTGCAGGAAAATGTCAAACGCAGATGTCAGAGATTATTTAGACGCTGTTCATGTTCCTCCGCTTTTAAATGTTGAAATTATTGGGGGGGGGGGAAATGGTCATATTGCTCTGTTTTTGAGTCGGTGTGGTGAGTACAACTGGTTCCACTGCACATCGTCCTCAGTTCAGATCTACTGTTTCACCAAGCGGAGAGTCTCCTCTGTCAAACTAATGCGGAGCAGATGCAGCAAAAATGCATCAAAAAAGACCCTGGCTCCAACTTATGTTTGCAAAAATACTAAAGAGAAATGTCGTTCCACTTCGCGATCGCAAACAAGCTCAGGACAACAACCTTGGATTCGTTAAAAAGACGTGCAATGTGTTTCGCCACCTTTCTTCTTGGTTAACTCAAGGATTGTTGATGTCAGACCAGGTTCAAATGTTCAACTTTAGTCGCAATTTCAGACATTTTAGCGATTTAAAAAGAAAATGTGTTGGTTCTGAAACTGAAACGCCGAACGCAAAATTATCTCTTCGCTTGTGTTGCTGATCAGTTTGCTCTTTACAGTAACATTTTAACTATAATTTATCATGGTCTTTGTACTTCCGTCTGCAAAATACTTCATTTCAATGTAAGGAAGCTTGAGGATTTTGTGGACGATCTAGAACAGTCATCGTAACCGTTTCCTCCACAGCTCTATCTCTTTTTTATGGCTTTGCTCTAAAATAAATAGATATAAATCGATAAATCAAGCAGTGGACAATTAGTGTTTGTGTTGTTAAAGATTTCACAAATACAGTGGATACTTTACCGTAGATGCTTCTGTGTTTAGCCTCAAAGATAATGAGTTTTCTTTTTTTTATTCCATATTTTTTAAACGTAAAAAAAAATATATATATTTAAAAAATTTAAAATCTAGCAAAACAACAACAAGTCATTTTTATTTTATTTTTCTCGCCGATAATATTAGACATTAAATGATCCTAGGCAGATCAAAACGACTCATGACACTGCAGTCTGCTGTACATCACCGAGTCAAATGTATAATAAAGACTATCCAGTTATTTTTACGTGAAGATTATTTAATTTTGTTGTGTTTTATCAACATATATGTATTTTTATTAGGCTCCTAAAGTAGCATTAGCATCGAGACACAAAGACCTTCCGTTACAAACACAGAAGTAAGTCTTAAACTCATTTGAAAGTAAATTTGAACTGATTTTGTAGGAGATAAAATTGTGGAGGAAATGGTTACGATGATTGTAAAAATATCCTTAAAATACTATCTTAAAAAGTCCAAACAATATAGTCTTAAATGTCAAACGTCTCTTTATTCCAGCAAAATGTTCCCAAAATGTAAAACAAAAACAAGATCATTATTTACATATCTTAAACTTTAAACATTTTCCTGTACTATACACATTTAACCAGTGCAAAAAAGAAAATTCATAGTCTCATACAGTATATTTCTCCTTCACAAAACCATAACAACTTCATATATACAGTAAATCACTATCAGGATAAACCATTGCTAACATGATAAACGCTTAAACACTGAGACATTATCGCTTGATTTGTGGTCGTTTCCCTTCGTCCAAACCCGTCTTTAAACCTTCAAACCTGACATTTCGTCTAAACATTCGATGTTTATGAGCTTCAAACGTCAAAGTTCCTCGCGTGTACGTTGGCCAAAAAGAACAGTAACTTTATCCTCGCGTGGAAAGGGGGAAAAAACCCTATCAATCACGCTCGAATCCGTCCGGAATGGGCTCTTGTAAAGCGTTCCCTCGGCCGTTTGCGGGACACGCCGGCGGTCAGCGTCGGGGTTTGGGCCAAGCCGTTCCTGTAATAGGCTCCAGAAAGATGTGCGGAGAAGTTGGACGAAGCCTTAGCGAGTCCTCGGACACTTTGGATTTGGTCCCGTTCATGAAAAGTATCCGTTTTTTTAGAGCTTAACATCTCTTTTCATGGTTTTTGCGCATTTATTGCACAGAAATTGGGACTAAACCAGGACAAAACCCGAAATTGAACCTGGACTGAACTCAAATTTAAACCTGGGCAAGATCAGGACTAAACAAGGACAAGAACCAGGCTAAACCAAGGCCACATCAGGACTAAAACAAGCTCAATTGAGGACAAAATTAAGACAAAAAAACATAGGACGTGTGAACAGATGCACGGGTAAAGGTGCACTCTGAAACTTTTCTGATTCTGCCACTTGTCTGACACCTTGGAGAGATTATTGAGCCGCCAGGAATGTTCAGAAGTAAGTAGCATACCCCTAGACATATATATTTGCAAACTCAGCGCTCGATGCTCATGCTAATCACTTAGCTATTTTGGCTAGTGGGGTCAGATTTGAGAGACTGCGGAGGCGTTAGCATAAGCCGGTAAAACACGCACGTTATGATCAAGAGGGTTTGGGCATCAACACGCACAACAGCCTTCAAAAGTCAGTGCTGAGTGTGTAAACCTTTTGCTGTTTTATTTGAGCTAACATTAAAGCGTTCCAACAAAGCGTGATAAAGCTAATGGACTCTAGGGGGAGATTTCTGATATTTTACACTTCTGGTCAGAGTTTAGTGACACTAAACCTCTTTTATTACATGTTACTGGTGACGAGAGCAGAGAAATGACATAAATATCATGAAATAAACATGTTATACATTTTAATATGGAAATTGGCTTCACTGTTTTTGACGTAGCGCCGGGCAACATGAGCTAGCCAAGCGATCGAGTTCCACCAGAAAATCTGCACCGCCCCTTTGAAATCTTGAGACATTATTGTTTGAAATGTGCTTTTATGTCACAGTTTAGCTTTCTTGCTAGAACACGACAATAAGCATATCCAACATGTTATGAAGACTTCCAGTTTGTTGGCATGAGCTAAAAATGCTAACATAGTTCAAATTCCCAGGCTTGTTTGAAAACCACAAGGCTCTGCTACAGCAATTAAATTAAATTAGGCAGTTTGCTGATCTTGACCAAGGCAGAAGGCCATCGGGGGCGAATCATGCTGGTAAAGAGAGTAGAAATAAAAACCCAGTTATTAGGATGAAACTGAACGCTATTGATAATAGTAAACGAGGGACAACCAAATAATCAGAAAGATCGAGATAAAGAAGACATCAGTTTGCATTGCACATTGGAGTAGATTGAAGCTTTTACAAGTTGCATCGTAAGTAGAGCAATTTGCACGTGATATAAAGTATAATGGGAAGGAAAAAGGCTGTATTCATTTTGCTAAAGTAGTTAATTACCTTGAAGTGATGCTTTGTGGAAAGTTATGGGGGAAGTTCAGTGATTCAAATTGAAGAAACTTGACCCACTGAATCTATGTTTTTCAAGGCATAATTTAGTAATAAATCACATTTAAGACTGGCCTTTGTTTAATGCCATGCTGCGTAACATCTTAGGCAAAGCAATAACGTCTCCAATTGATTGCTCATATTCTAATTCAAATGACAATATTTTAACACTTTTGAGTGTTATGTAGTTTTTAATAGCACATTTTTGAAAACAACCATATAGCATTAAAAAAAATAATCTAGTTTAACATCACTTGTGCATTGTTTGACTCTTTCTCTTGGCTTGGAATTCTGACAAAACCTGAAAAATCAAATATAGACTCCTGCTCGTGCTCTGTGTTTTACTTCAATTGCAGCAAAGACGCTAATTCATCAACCGCTAATACAGGCGCTGTAATAGACTGCACTTGTAGCGTCGGACAAGGCCGAAATGAGCGGACTGCTAGCACCTTCGCAACCGCTACCGCTAGCCATGATGCTTCCCACATCCCTATTGATCACCCCTACGTTCAAGCTACTTCCAATGCTACCACGGCTAAGTTTAGACCCGTACGCCTCATCTCTACTTCTCCGCATGTACTGGTCAAACTCGTGCCTATCGACTTCCGACCAAAAATCGTTGGCCGCTAGGTTAGTCAGGTTAGCCGAGGCATTAGATTGGTCTGTGTGCTGGATCGGGTGTAAAAATGTTGACGAATTTGTGCAAGATGTTTCAGGCGGTGGCGAGAGCTGGCCGAGACTTGTTGACGCGAAAGGATTGGCATTTGGCGTCGTACTGGCCGGATACATTTGGCTAAAGTAGCTAATAGTTTGGTTTGCTGACGGACAGGATGTAGACTCTGGCATTGGACATTTTGCTGGATTTCTCAGTGCAATATGATGGCTGGGAATTTGGTTCAATCGAGAATTTGAATCAATTTCGATTCTTGAATTCCTAAGAGGGCTCAGAGTAGAGTTAGCGCTATTATTTAAGCTAATGGTTGGCGTATTTTGACTGTAATGATGGCTGTAGTGTGGAATTTGATGGTAGTTGTTCCAATTGCCCCCCATAGCGCTCTCTTCTTGCATATGTTGCGGAAAAAACACGGATTCGCTAGCTCCAGAATCATCCAAAATGTCCAGCGGCGACATCTCGGGAGTGGGCAAGCCGTAGCTCTCCATCTCCTGGTATGAAGTTGGAGCAAGGTCCTGGAAGTGGCCCAGTGAAGGCAGCAGGTGATGGGGGTGATGGTGGTGGGAGGTATGGGAGCCTGGATGTCCGTAAGATGGGCCCCCATCTCCCATGCCCATGCCCATGCCGGTGGCTCCTCCCTGGGCTAAGCTGTGGAGGAGGATCCCCGGTTCAACACGCTTGAGTTTCTTGGTGGTCTTCTTGCGCCGCGGGCGGTATTTGTAGTTGGGGTGGTCTTGGAGGTGTTGGACTCTCAAGCGCTCGGCCTCTTCGACAAAAGGCCGTTTGTCACAAGCGCTGAGGGCTTTCCATGACTGACCTGCGCAAAAGGAAATGTGTGTTGATCTAAAAATTATGAATAATATACTGTTCATTTGATGTCTAAAAATTGCAAGACGTTAATACATTGTTTTCAGTCCCATCACTTTTTCCTGTTATGTTATACATTTTTTAATGGATTAAATTGTGTTTATCAATCAAACAGGCGTTATTGTATTGTAGAAGAGTGCACAATACACATTATTAAAATATAAATTACATTGTTTTACCAAAGTAAAATAAAAATAAAATACAAAATCATCAGTTGAACATTGATCGATTTTTAGATGTCTTCATCCTTCACTCACAGAGTCATATTGAGATTTGGAATCTTACCTGTTGCTACATGTACTGTATATGTATTTATTTATTATTTATTTTCTATGACTTTGCTAAATATAATTACATTTCATTTCAAAATGGAAACGAATAGCGAATTTTCGGAACTATAAGTTGCACCTTTTTTCATAGTTTTGGCCGGGGTGCAACTTATACTTATATTTATATACTTGTATTTATACTCCGAAGCAACTTATATGTGATATTATTTGTTATTTTCACACTTGCAACTGCATTTCATACTCCAGTGCAACTTATATATGTTTTTTTTCCCTCTATTATGCATTTCTTGGCTGGTGCAACTTATAGTCCGGAAAATACGGTAAATAAAAATAAATAATGTTTAGATTATTATAGTCCACAGATTAAGAACGAAGAACTAGCACAGAATGTGTTGTCTTTATTTTGAATATGATTGTAAATGGTCAAAACGTGGTCCTTGTATTTCTTTAACTTTACACAGCAATCACCTCATTTTGTTCTATTTTCAGACACTATTCGTTTACTTTAGTGGAGATTTATTAAACATACTAATTATCACAACGAGTGTGAGTTGTGTGACTTGCCGTAGGCCAAGGCCAAGATTAAACGTGTTTTATTCAGGAAAACTCCTCTTAAACAACACATACCATAAAAAGACAAAATGTGTCTTACCGAGCATCTTGCTGAGCACGGCGTTGTGGAGGTCAGGGTTCTGCACCGCGAGCCGCTTCCTCTCGTCTTTGGCCCACACCATGAAAGCGTTCATGGGCCTGCGGATCCTCTGCTCTGCCGCGGCGTTCTTCCCCTCGGCGGGCGCACCTCCCCGGGTCTGCTCCCCCGATCCTGGTCCTCCTGACATCCTGGTCCTGCTCGTCCTGCTGTCAGGGGAGCTGCAGTCCCCCGACAGGCTGTGCTCAAAGCCCATCTCACCATCCGACTCGGGGCTGGGGGTCCCGGACGTCCACGGTCCTTCCAGGGACACTCTTTTGGGATGGAGAAAACTGCACTCTGCTAAGTTCATATCGATTGGTCCAAGTTAAATTTGGTTTGTAAAGATGCTGTAAAGATGCTGTAAAGTTGCTGTAAAGTTGCTGTAAAGTTGCTGTAAAGATGCTGTAAAGTTGCTGTAAAGATGCTGTAAAGTTGCTGTAAAGATGCTGTAAAGTTGCTGAAGTTCACTGAAATGTCTTAGATTTGAGTGGCAGATTTCAAAGCAAATCATCAAATTCAAAGCAAATCATGATTTTTTTTTTTTTTTTTCTTGCCAAAAGTTCATCAAAACATGTTTGGTCCCAGATTTCAAAGCAAGTCATCCAAAGAAAAAAATTATAATATTACGCTTTCTGGCAAAAGCTTTAGATGGCAATATTTTAAGTCCAAGTAATGATTTTTTACCATCAAAGACTTCAGTTTGCTAACGAACGTCCAGATAAAAATGGAAAAGTAGAAAGAGGATTTGCAAAATGAACCTCGCTGATCCCGAAACAAAAATTTAAAAAAATGTCGGAACTATTGACAAACAAATTCAAGATATTTGGCAAGTCAAGAAGCAATGTTCTGGCACTTTGGATTTCTGTTTCTCTCCAGCAAATCCCCAAACAAAAATGTCACCAAACAGTTCAAAATCATGAAAACTCGACTCACAAACTCTTAAAAAAGGGTCAAATTGGAAACAAAAAAAAACAGTGGTCCAAAATGCCTCTCTCGTCTTCTCTTGCTCTTGCTCTCGCTCTTGTTCTCGTTCTCGTTCTTGCTCGTGCGGCGCAGCTCTTCTCTCCCTGCACCCTGCTCTCCCTCTGAAACTTTTCAAACTTGTGGCTAGATTCAGCCGCTCCACTGCCTCTTCTTTATATACCCCGCCCTGACCGTCGCCATGCAAACAGAACCGCGCAGTTTAACCAATGAAACGCCAGAAGTACAAGACCGCAAGAGACTGAAAGGAGTTTTTTTGTTGTTGGGGGGGTACCTTCCGTCGGACCACCACCCTTTTCCTCTGCCCCCCCCTTCTCAAACTGACGTCCCCGGCCCGAGATGTAATCAGCCAGTCCAGTCCATTGTTTTTGGGAGACGTTTTAGCACACACGGCTGCACACGTTGGCGACATGCTGAGGAACGCACTCTCAAAAATGTACAAGGGGAAGAAGGAGGAGTTGCCTCGAGAAAGTAAAGGATGATGATAAAGGATTGATCCAAAGTCGGGATTTGTTTACAAGGATTGGAAAAGAAAAAGGGAAAGAATCAACGTCAGAACACACAACACTAGAACGGCTTATTTCGAGCACTTTAAAGCTCACCTGTTTGTTTGTCCTTTAAACATGCTCTTGAGCAATCAGAGTTGGGATCAGCTGTGCTCCCTTATCTGGGTTTGGTGCTAGCGCAATATCTAGTGGCAGCAGTAGAAAAGAACCAAGGGAGAAAAAAAAACAAAAGCTAGCTAATAATGAGCTAATAATAAGTAATAAATGCATTTTCATGGCAGGAATGTTCAGAAATTCTCGACGTGAAAGAGACCTTCAGATATCTACCTTTGACATCACAATTTGGGTAGAGGAATTGAAATTGAAACAGAGTGAGTCTCGGAGCAAGAGAACCTTGTTAACGGGACGGTTGAAACAAGCGAGAATGAATCTTAACACAGCTCCAGGTATGTTTTTGATGATTAACGATGTCATAACATGGTCAAAATCCATTATTTGCATCATGTGTCCCAACGTTAAAGCTTTATACATATGTTTATACAACAATGGAACATAATACTACTTTTTAATGAACATAAGATGCCTTGATTCTTACAGTAAGGTGGCTGTGGTTTGACTGTTGTTATGTCTTTAGGGACGACACGTTACTGAGGATTTACTCTCGGCTTAGCAGAGGCACAGAACAGTTTGTGCAACATGAACAGGACATGCAGACCCCACACGAAGAGGAATTTCCTTTTGACCTGAAAGTGGAACAACTGACCTTAAACGGGCAGTAGCCAATTATTTTCCTTGTCAAATCTGTTTTGCCCCTGTACAAATATATCATAAAAGCAGCTCTTGGGTTCAAAATAAGACTGCTGTGTGCCTTCTGCATCTACTTATTGAGCATTTTAGCGTTTGAGTACCAGGAAGTGTGGCTAGTGCACTGTTAGCATGCTAGTTGTTGTACGAAAAAGGTTCAAAATAAGACTACTGTGTGCCTTCTGCATCTAATTATTGAGCGTTTTAGCGTTTGAGTACCAGGAAGTGTGGCTAGTGCGCTAATTGCATTCTAGTTGTTCAAAAAAAGTTCAAAATAAGACTGCTGTGTGCCTTCTGCATCTAATTATTGAGCATTTTAGCGTTTGAGTACCAGGAAGTGTGGCTAGTGCACTGTTAGCATGCTAGTTGTTGTACAAAAAAGGTTCAAAATAAGACTACTGTGTGCCCTCTGCATCTAATTATTGAGCGTTTTAGCGTGTGAGTACCAGGAAGTGTGGCTAGTGCACTGTTAGCATGCTAGTTGTTGTTACTTTGAAGACAGCTCTCCGTTCTGATCTCTGAAAGTTGTGAAAAGCTCTTATAAACTCATCATAGTGAATAATTAACATGCTAGAAATGTGTTAAGAAAGTGACGTATGCGTTTGGACCGCTTTAAAGAGTAAATACTATGTAAAACCACCAAGACACTTAGAGCTAACTCACTTTGCACCAGTAACTGACAAAACTGTCCATGAGATCATCACCAGTCTGAGTTCATCTACATGCTGCCTTGATGTGTTACCCACCAAATTTCTAAAGTCTGTGCTGAACAGTTTGTTAGCACCACTCACTCACATAGTTAACATGTCGCTTTAATCTGGAACATTCCCAATGTCTTTGAAAACTGCGGTCATAAAGCCTCTCCTAAAGAAGAGCAGTCTTGATGCCGCAGTACTGAGTCATTACCGGCCCATCTCTAATCTACCATTTTGGGGCAAAGTCCTTGAAAAGGTTGTTTACCAACAGCTCACAGATTTCCTCTTAATAAACAACTCATTTGATGTTTTTCAGTCAGGTTTTAGACCTCATCACAGCACTGAGACTGCTCTTGTCAAGGTGACAAATGACATCCGCCTGAACACTGACACGGGCAAAGCCTCAGTCTTAATTCTGTTAGATCTGAGTGCTGCTTTTGACACTGTCGATCATGGGATCCTCTTACAGAGACTAGAGGACTGGGTGGGCATCACTGGCACTGCCCTAAACTGGTTAAGGTCCTATCTGGAAGACAGGAAGTACTTTGTTGAAATTGGTAGCTGTGTCTCAGACCACATGACCCTGACCTGTGGAGTGCCCCAAGGGTCAGTCCTGGGTCCCCTTCTGTTCAATCTCTACATGCTGCCGTTAGGTCAGTTGATACGCAGTGAAAATGTGTCCTATCACAATTATGCAGACGACACTCAGATCTATGTTTCACTATCGGCAGGTGACTATGGACCAGTAGATCACTCTGTCACTGCATCCAACAGATCAGTTTGTGGATGCAAAACAACTCTCTCCAGCTGAACTCAGACAAGACTGAAATAATCGTTTTTGGCCCACAGAAACAAAGAGAAAGTGTTAGCGGTCACCTCCAGAGTCTCGCTCTAAAACCTACAAACCAAATTAGAAATCTGGGGGTAAGAATGGACTCAGACTTGAACTTTAATAGCCACGTCAAATCAATAACATCAGCAGCTTTTTACCATCGAAAAAACATTGCCAAAATCAAAAATATACTGTCAAAACCAGATTTAGAGAGACTTATCCACGCATTTGTCTCCAGTAGATTAGACTACTGTAACGGCCTGCTCACTGGTCTCTCCAAACGAGCTGTAAAACAGCTGCAGTACATCCAGAACGCTGCTGCTCGGGTCCTGACTAGAACCAGGAAGTATGATCACATTAGTCCTGTTCTCAGGTCTCTGCACTGCCCCCTGTGGCTCAGAGAATAGACTTTAAAGCAGCTCTGCTTATGTACAAGTTTCTCCATGGCCTAGCACCAAAGTACATCTTGGATATGTTAGTGCCATATGAACCATCTCGGACTCTGAGGACCTCAGGGACCGGCCTCCTGCTGGTGCCCAGAGTCAGGACAAAACATGGGGAATCTGCGTTTTAGTTTTATGCAGCTAAAATCTGGAACAGTCTTCCTGAAGATGTGAGACAGGCTTCTACTCTGACAATGTTCAAATCTAAGCTAAAAACAGTTTTGTTTAGCTGCGCATATGACTGAAAGGATTTTTTCTTTGTACTCTTCTCTTTTGTTTGTGATTTTATTAGTTTAGAAAATCAGTTGGATTGATAATTTTTAATTTAGTTAATTTTATTGTATTTCTGTAATTTCTTTGTGATTTGAATGCATTTTTCCTGCTGTGAAGCACTTTGAATTGCCTTGTGTATGAAATGTGCTCTACAAATAAACTTGCCTTGCCTTGCCTAAAATCGACTTTTTTGTAACATGTTTTAACCATGTTCCCTCATAATTCACATACTCAAAGTTGTATTTCACGTGATTCCTGCAAGTTTAAGTCCTGTATTTGTCTTGAATTTGAGGCTCAAGTGCTCAGAGAATTCCTGTGTATCCACTGCTCTGTACGTACTGTACTTGCAATTATAGTAAACATTACAACTCTGAGTAACACAGCTATAAGTAAAAAATGTCACATAAAACCAAGTAAAGGACAATCTGCTACTTTGAAATATCACTATGACGAGACGGGGCTAATCGGCCCTGCAGTTTTGAACAGGAAGTTAATAGACCTGTTTCTATTACCAAGCTGTTGTAGATCAATATATATATATATCAATAACGTACCGGTATATGTCTGTTACAGTTTGATATGAAATCCATAAGAGCCATTATGAGTTATGAGTCTTATTTGACTGCACAGTAAACGGATCCTTTCCACACAGTATACTGCATTCTGGGAACAGCTTAACGTGGATCTGCTTGACTTTATTTGGTGGGGAATGTTGCAAAAGTCAAGCTGCACGTTTCGAGATTTTATTGGCACGTGAAAATGTCAGCAAAACGTAAAAATATATTCAGCACAAGATGTACAGTCGGACGTTGAATTACTGGACTACACTTTTACTTTATATGTATTGTTGATGGCAGTGGCTCAGCGGTCGGAGCGCTCGCCCACTCACACGATGCAGCAGCAGTTCAATCCCAGTGTGTTGTTGTTGTTGTGTCATCGGGCAAGACACTTCACACACTCTGCTGAAGTATAAATGCTGTAACATGTCATGTGCACGTGACTTATTATTGACTGTATATGGCATCTAAGTTGGCCTCTAAGGGGTTAATGATTGTTGGTAAGTTATAAAAACAAGTCTGTCATTTTAAAGAAAACTCTTTCACAAGGAAAACATAAATACAATATATATATTTGAAAGAAGTTGGACTAATCCCTCATTCGTCCAGGAGTGTTCCATTGAAGACACATTCAGTTGAATCATCTGGACTCATGAAATCATTATAGCAAACAGTTTATCAAATCATTTGGGCTAATAATTAATCAAAAATAATTATGACTAATCAAATATTTGACTAAAAGTTTCATAATTAGTATTATTATAATAATTCATAATCGTTAATTGTCATCTGGACTTTACAGACTCTAGAATATATATGTTTTAATCACAAAGATGTTTTATTTTGAAGTATATTATATATTAATAAAGTCATGTCAATTCAATCTGTGCTCTAATACAAGTACTCTTAAATGTATAATGCTGTTGATGCAGTGGGTTGCATCACAATAACTTTACTTTTGCATTCAGAAAACTGCATTTCATAAAGCTGCTCACAGAGAAACTGCAATATTTCACTTTTGTTTTGTTATATGTCAATAATGGTCATGTTTCTTCTCACAATAAATGAAACACTCACATTATAACTTGTGAAAACCCTGTTACATTGTTAAATCTAAATATGTTTAAAAAGTATAATAATAACAATGATAATAATTTTCACTAATAATCTACTTTATATTCTTTAAAGTTATGGGGTTTTTTTTTACCTTTTTCTGGTCAAAACTATGTTCTAAGTGTCCAGTGTAAAAAAAAGAAAAGAAAGATTTTCCTGTTATTTATTCATATTTGACAACTTTCCAGCCATTTTACAGCTCTCACACAAACACCCGTCTGTGCACAGCTTATCTGAGCGTCGAGGTTACGATAAGTGATCTGTATTTTTGAAGGCAGGGTCCGGGGCCCATGTTCCCCGTGGATGGAGAGCAGGGTTTGTGTCTCATGCCTGAGAAAGAGGGCAGAACCTGAGGGCGAGGCGCGGTCACACTGCCGACCACAGTCCCAACCGAGATCATTAGTGGTGACGCTTAACGACAACTCACAGAGGGAGAGCGAGGGAGAGAGGGAGGGAGAGAGAAGGAGGGAGAGAGAAGGAGGGAGAGAGAGAAGGAGGGAGGGAGAGAGAGAAGGAAGGAGGGAGAGAGGGAGGGAGAGAGAGAAGGAGGGAGGGAGAGAGAGAAGGAGGGAGGGAGGGAAGGAAGGAGGGAGAGAGGGAGGGAGAGAGAAGGAGGGAGAGAGAGAAGGAGGGAGAGAGAGAAGGAGGGAGGGAGGGAGGGAAGGAAGGAGGGAGAGAGGGAGGGAGAGAGAGAAGGAGGGAGGGAGGGAGGGAAGGAAGGAGGGAGGGAAGGAAGGAGGGAGAGAGGGAGGGAGAGAGAGAAGGAGGGAGGGAAGGAGGGAGGGAGAGAGAGAAGGAAAGAGGGAGGGAGGGAAGGAAGGAGGGAGGGAGAGAGAGAGGAAAGGAGGGAGAGAGGGAAGGAGAGAGGGAGGGAGGGAGAGAAGGAGGGAAGGAAGGAGGGAGAGAGGGAAGGAGAGAGAGGGGGGGAAGGAGAGAGGGAAGGAGGGAGAGAGGGAAGGAGGGAGGGAGAGAGAGAGGGAAGGAGAGAGAGAGGGGGGAGGGAGGGAAGGAGGGAGCGAGGGAAGGAGAGAGAGAAGGAAGGAGAGAGGGAGGGAGGGAGGGAAGGAGGGAGAGAGGGAAGGAGAGAGAGAAGGAGGGAGAGAGGGGGGAGGGAGAGAAGGAGGGAGAGAGAGGGAGAAGGAGAGAAGTGAGGGAAGGAGAGAGGGAAGGAGGGAGGGAAGGAGGGAGGGAGAGAAGGAAGGAGGGAGGGAGAGAAGGAAGGAGGGAGGGAGAGAGGGAAGGAGGGAGGGAGGGAGGGAAGGAGAGGGGGAAGGAGGGAGAGAGGGAAGGAGGGAAGGAGAGAGGGAGCGAGGGAAGGAGGGAGGGAGAGAAGGAAGGAGGGAGGGAGAGAAGGAAGGAGGGAGGGAGAGAGGGAAGGAGGGAGGGAAGGAAGGAGAGAGGGAAGTGAGGGAAGGAGAGAGGGAGCGAGGGAAGGAGGGAGGGAGAGAAGGAAGGAGGGAGGGAGTGAGAGAGGGGAGGGAGGGAGGGGCTGCAGTGAAGAGGTTCTGTAGATATAATAGAATTAACTTTATTTTTATTTTTTAAATCATTATTTTTCTTAGTTTGAATGATAATAATCATAATCATAATACATTGGTTTTATGAAATGCTTTTTAAGAGAACTGACATAGATAGAACATGCACCAAGGACAAACAAGATTCAAGACTCTATTATATTATAGAGTCCATCCATCCATCCAGAAAACGTACCAATGTGGTCGTACAAATGTTCTTTGGTGGAAGAACTAATACATTTCATTGCCTCAGATAAAGTACAAATATGTGTGGAAATACACATGTACCTGTATTACATCTAAAAAAATCAACTTAAGCAAAAGATTTTTAAATTTTTTTTTAAAAAATTAAAAAAGAAGGAATTTCCCACAGTTCAAGCAAAACCTTTATGCAGGATATAGTGGAGTAAAAAGTGCAGATACTTAAATGTACTCAAGTAAAAATAAAGTACAGATACATAAACATTTCACTTCATCAGACAATATTCAGACAATAATTCTGTTGGAAAAATAAATGAAAGTACTTTATAACGCTGTGTCAAAGTGCTCTCTATGCACACGGCACTACCAGGACTATTTGCTGGAGAAACTGTGGCTGCCAGGTTTGGGGTCTTATTGTTTGGGGTCTTGAATATTGGACTGCAGAATGTTCATGACATGATCCCACTCCATTTCATAACTATGTATTTAAGCCTCAAAACTCCTTCAATGGACACGATAAATGGATACTTTGGAGAATACTTTTGGCAGCAGAGAATAAACTAAACCAATAATCCAGGACTGACATGATCTTTTTTTTTTATCCTTAATGTGACTTCATTTTCTTCCTTCCTCTTCTCTGGTCGTGCTCTGTTTGTTGTGTTTTTCAGTTCTTTTTTTTATATCTAAATATTAAAAAAAGAAAAAATACAAAGAGAAAACTGTTTTGTCATTGTTACAAATGTGGATTAAAGATGCTGTACCTGATTCTTTAAAACTTTTTGAAGCAATTAAAAAGTATTTCTCACATTCTGAACATCCTAATTATTCACTGTGATGAGTTTATGTATTATGTAAAAATGTATTTTAAAGTGGCCAAATGTTTCCATGTAGTTGAGCATTAGTTTTGGCATTACAGATGTATTCTGTATTAGCTATAGGATCAAAATGAGACCACTGTGTCCTGTCAGCATCCGATTATAAAGCGGCGGTTAGCTTGCTAGTTATTTTTAGCAGTTAGCAGCTAGCTTTACCAAACGTTCTAAAGTTGTGAAAAGAGCTTTAAACCTAATTGGCTGACTTAGAATGTCTGACATCTGCAATAAAAGAGCGTTTTGAATACAGCGCCTGGACTCTCCTGTGGTCGATGGTGTCAAACGCCTCTCGCAGCGTTTGACACCATCGACCACAACATTCTACTGCAGAGGTTAGAATGTGATGTAGGTGTTGGAGGAACAGCCCTCAGCTGGTTTAAATCCTGTCTATCTGATAGGTACCAATTTGTTAATGTAAACCAGAGCTCCTCACCAAGCTCTAAAGTAATTTACGGTGTGCCACAGGGCTCGGTACTCGGTCCAATTCTGTTTACTCTTTATATGCTGCCATTAGGCAACATTATCAGAAAGCATGGCATTAACTTCCACTGCTATGCAGACGACACTCAGCTGTATTTATCAATGAAACCTGATCAGAGCGATCAAGTAGACAGACTTAGTACTTGTGTGAAGGAGATAAAAACCTGGATGACACTAAACTACCTGCTTCTTAACCCTAAAAAAACCGAGGTCATTGTGCTTGGCCCTAAGCATCTACGAGACGCTCTATCTGAGCAGATAGTCACACTGGACAATGTCAGTGTAGCCTCCATTTCTACTGTAAGAAACCTTGGAGTCTTATTTGACCAGGAGCTCTCATTTAAAGCTCATATAAATCAAGCTTGTAAAACAGCCTATTTCCATTTGCGCAACATCGCCAAAATCAGAAGAATCCTGCCTAAAAGTGATGCCGAAAAACTTATCCATGCATTTGTAACGACTAGATTAGACTACTGTAACTCCCTGCTTGCAGCGTGTCCTGAAAGCTCCATAAAAAGCTTTCAACTGGTTCAAAATGCAGCAGCAAGATTACTAACAGGAACAAAAAGAAGAGAGCACATTACGCCGGTGCTGAAGTCTCTTCACTGGCTCCTGTCGAGTTTAGAATCAAATTCAAAATTCTACTCTTGACCTACAAAGCCATAAATGACATGGCCCCATCCTACCTCAAAGATGCTATAGAACCATATCATCCAAACAGAGCTCTTCGCTCTCAGAATGTTGGCCTTCAGGTGGTGCCAAGAGTCTCTAAAAGTACTGTAGGAGGTAGAGCGTTTAGCTACCAAGCTCCTGTGTTATGGAATCAGCTCCCGACCCATGTTAAATATGCTGACACAGTCTCTTCATTTAAGTCCAGGCTTAAAACGTTCCTCTTCGAAATCGCTTATGGTCAGAGTAGTTAGGAACAGAAACATAAACCCACAGCTTTAGCTACGCTGCCCTAGGAGTAACTGTGCTGGGGGAAGTATGACAGCTTGAGCACTATCCTCTTCTTCGTCTGACTACTTATGCTATCAAACAATATTTATTTTTTGATTCCACTTGCAAACTGTTCACCGCCTTCTTTTTCTTTCTCTCACTCCTGAGGACCTGTGGACCCAGATGTCCCTCTCCTGGTGAAGTGGTCCCTGCCCTGTGTGGACGGTCCCTCATCTGCCTGAAGAGTGGGTCCAGCTCGACTCAGTCGGTCCCTCATCTGCCTGAAGAGTGGGTCCAGTTCGCCTCAGTCGGTCCCTCATCTGCCTGAAGAGTGGGTCCGGCTCGACTCAGACGGTCCCTCTTCTGCCTGAAGAGTGGGTCCAGCTCCAGTCTCCTTGTGTCCGTCTGTCCGTCTGTGAGAGTCGGATCTCTCCTTCACTGGAACTCCTCCAGGTTTCTACGCTTTTTTCCCAAAGAGGTTTTTTTTGTAGTTTTTCCTGGCCGAGAAGGAGAGTCTAAGGACAGAGGACCCTGGGACATCGTCCCTCGCCACCACAGACATTGTCTGACTCCATCGCCACCACAGACATTGTTGATTCATTTCTCCCTGTGGCCCTCAGAGGCAACTGTTGTTGTGATTTTGGGCCTTACAAAAATAAATTGATTTGATTTGATTTGAAGTGTGTCACTGCAGGTGTTTTACTAATCACATTGTGTAATTGGTGGCATATTGGTTAGTATTTTCAACGCACAGAAAGAAAGTTTGTGTTACATTTGACTATCCAACAAACTCAGCTTCAAACTGGCTTCTTCTGAACAAACCGCTTTATGATTGTTTATGATGATACATTCTAGGGTTTACAGTCATTGTTCTCATGACATTATGCTACCTGGGTTACTTCATCCAGGAAACCATCCCATGATGCATCTGTGTTGTATCTTCTGACCTCTGACCCCTGTCTTCCTGCGCGTCTTTGTGTTCGTTCCGTGGAACTATAATTATCGTGTTTCATTTCTGAGAAAAAGCCTCAGTTTCCTTGAATCCTCACTATACGACCAAAAAAGCAAAAAACAAATGAATGTTATCATCTAGTAATAATCTACAATAGCGTTAAATCTACTGTTATTACGCGGGAGACGACATATTGCGTTTTCTTTGGCTAGATTTTTATCTCTGACACTCCTGGATCATTATGTATTTTAGATTTAAATCGCAATAATGAAGATAAAAGAGACTTCCAACTGAAAAGAGTTAGCCTGATGATACAAGGAAATCAATGTATATAATACGTCAAGTAAAAGAACAAAATACTAAAGCCTTTAATATCCTTTTTAACTCTGATAGAGTTTTACCGTATCCTTTTCATGACAAATGCCTTGATTACGGGTCGTGCGTCGTCTGGTAATAATAGTGTGCCGGGCAGTTTGAATTAGGCTAAACACGTGGTTGCTGGCTAAACACGTGGTTGCTGGCTAAACACGTGGTTGCTAGCGAAACACGTGGTTGCTAGCGAAACACGTGGTTGCTAGCTAAACACGTGGTTGCTAGCTAAACACGTGGTGCTAAACACGTGGTTGCTGGCTAAACACGTAGTTGCTGGCTAAACATGTGGTTGCTAGCTAAACACGTGGTTGCTGGCTAAACACGTGGTTGCTAGCTAAACACGTGGTGCTAAACACGTGGTTGTTGGCTAAACACGTGGTTGCTAGCTAAACACGTGGTTGCTAGCGAAACACGTGGTTGCTAGCTAAACACGTGGTTGCTTGCTAAACACGTGGTTGCTAGCTAAACACGTGGTGCTAAACACGTGGTTGCTGGCTAAACACGTGGTTGCTGGCTAAACACGTGGTTGCTGGCTAAACACGTGGTTGCTAGCTAAACACGTGGTTGCTAGCTAAACACGTGGTTGCTTGCTAAACATGTGGTTGCTGGCGAAACACGTGGTTGCTGGCGAAACACGTGGTTGCTGGCTAAATACGTGGTTGCTGGCGAAAGACGTGGTTGCTAGTTAAACACGTGGTTGCTAGCGAAACACGTGGTTGCTAGCGAAACACGTGGTTGCTGGCGAAACACGTGGTTGCTAGCTAAACACGTGGTTGCTGGCTAAACACGTGGTTGCTAGCTAAACACGTGGTTGCTTGCTAAACACGTGGTTGCTAGCTAAACACGTGGTTGCTAGCTAAACACGTGGTTGCTAGTGAAACACGGGGTTGCTAGCTAAACACGTGGTTGCTAGCTAAACACGTGGTTGCTAGCTAAACACGTAGTTGCTAGTGAAACACGTGGTTGCTAGCTAAACACATGGTTGCTAGCTGCTAAGGTGAAAGCGGGAAGTCGGTTTGCCTTGAGCTGCTGTGGCGAGGCAAGAGAAAGGACGGTTGTGCATTTCATTTCACACACACACACACACACAAAAAAGAAGACCAAAAAAACCATGAAAAGAGTTGTGTCATGAGAACTCAAGCGTGAGAGAGAGAGAATAGCAGCGTAAATGACAGAGGGCGAGGACAGAAGACAACGCAGAGGGGCATAAACAGCGGGCGAGGCGTGTATTGTCCTGTGGTACGGCAGCGCATTAATTACACCAGCGCAAATGATACGCTCCACGCCGCCTCTAGGAATATACGAACAAATATACAACAGACAGAGATACAGAGAGGATGTGAAAAAGCAACCGGAAGAGACATTTAACACTGTTTTTATTTGCTAATCGACCATTTTTTGACTATTATGGAGCTTGCGAGTGAGAATTTTCAGGTAGAATTAGCTTTACTGATGAATGACATGTGTTCACTACCTCTCCCGTCCCACTGGGGATGCTATAGCCCACTCAGGCCAACATGTTTTTCTGTTTTGCCTGATGAAATGGAGGTTACTGTTCATATGTCAGATGTGTTGACCTGGTTTATGGTTCACATCTCTGAGATTCCTGGTCCGGTACAAAGTCTCCTCTCGGTAGAAATAAACAGTGAAATGATTTAAATGTGGCCAGTATTCAACTCCAAAAAGAGGCGGTTGTTGTCAGTTGAAAGGACGTAAAGTGCCTATGACAGGTTGGACGCTTTATTGAACTAAAATGCAGTTAAGATTAACATTTTTTTTTTTTTATGTATCCCAGACTAGCAATTTTTAAGGTGTATAATTGTACTTCCTGTTTATAATTGATTACATCACACTAGGAAATCCTCTATTATTAATAAAAATATATGGTTGCACCTTATTGTGTTAAATTATTGTTTAGGGGTCGAAAACGTTGTTTCTATTTTGAATTATGCTTAAACATGGGATGGAATGAGTGTCCCGAGTGTGATGTCACTTCCTGTTCTTTTCTAAAAAAAAATAAACTTTTTTTCCAAAAAATGCTAATCAATTGGTACAAAACTATAATTTATATTTACAACAGGTATAAGTATACTAAATAAAGTCATATGCACTTTAAAGCCATAAGTTTAATATGAAGTTTTTTGAGTCAATCCTAAACTAATAATAATGAAAAGATTCAACAATGTTTCTTTCAAAAACAGTAAATCTCCCATTGTGACCCCCAAGGAAATGTGTAAATATGAACTCGTTTTAAACAATAAACCCTGATAATAATGTTTACGCTGACACTTCTACATTTCCATACTAAATATATATTATGCTTGTACTACGTTGTTCTATAAGTGTGTCTCTGTTATTTGACGCGCTCAGTGACCAGACAGACTTGTGTTTGCTCGAAATAGCAAAAACATTAAGCTTTGGAAACATTGTGGCACGAGAGCTATTTTCAAAACTTCAAAAATAAGCCTGTTTCCAAGCGGCTTCTATAAAAAAAAACCATAATAGCGCAATTGGGCTCATTTTAGCATATTTAATAAACACGGCTGGACCGGCTTTACATGAGAAAAGCCTTCAGTGTCTAAGTTCAAGGGGAATTCGGGCGGAAAAAAAGTGCTCATTTTCTGCATCACGCCCATGCGTTTGACATCATAAAAAAACGGTACGGCACATAAAAAGACCAGGCGAAAGTCGCAAACAGCATTATTTTCTCGTTGCAGCGCGAGGCGGCGTTTCCAGTGTCCTTTGAAGGGATCGGGGATAAAAGCTCGGAGCCCGAACGTCACGCCAAAATGGCCTATAAGATGTTTTTATTCCCGCCACGTCAGCATTAAGCGGGGGAAGGATCAGAAGTGGCCAGATAAAAGTAGCGCGTTGGCTAGCTGTCGCCGCACGCTACGCCACGCCGTCGCTATCAACGGCAATTAGCACCCACTAAAGCCACGTTTCATGTGGACGCTTACGATTTTTAAAGGGGCCGTGTGAAGGTTTGAATCGAGTTGCATTGTTGTACGCTGATCAAAAACAGACCGGGAGATATGTTTGGTTTTTGTGCATGCTGTACTCTGGCCGTGGGTTTTCCGAGCGCCGGAAATGCTCTGTTCCACCGGCTGATGTCATAAGGTGGTGATTGGTTTGAGCCTTGTTTAAATTGCTTTGCGCCTTCTGCTTGGAGCAATGGGATTTTCTGTAGTTTACACATAAAGACGTACATTTCCA